>NW_016814640.1:11805-28726 GCF_001698545.2 Rhinopithecus bieti | reverse complement strand
CTTTGAAGCCTATGGTGTCAAAGGAAATATCCTCAATTAAAATAAACTTCTTTGTGATGTGTGAATTCATCTCCCAGAGTTACACCTTTCTTTTCATGGACCAGTTTGCTAACACTGTTTCTGTGGAATCTGCAAAGGGATATTTGGGAGTGCACTGAGGCCTATGGTGAAAAAGGAAATATCCTCAGACTAAAACTAGAAAGAAGCTTTCTGAGAAACTGTTTTGTGATGAGTGTATTCCTTTTACAGAGTTACATTGTTGTTTTCTTTGAGCAGTTTGCTAACACTGTTTTCTAGGAATCTGCAATGGGATACTTCGGAGCTTATTGAAGCTTACATTGACAAAGGAAATACTTTCATATAAAACTAGAAAGAAGCTTTCTGAAAACTGCTTTGTGATGTGTTAATTCGTCTCACAGAGTTACATGATTCTTTTCATGGGTCAAATTTTAGCACTGTTTTCGGGTATCTGAATAAGGATATTTTGGATAGCATTGAAGCCTAGGGTGACAAAGAAATTATCCTCAGATAAGAACTAGAAGGAAACTTTCTGAGAAAGGCTTTTGGGATGTGTGAATTCACCTCACAGAGTTACACTTTTGTTTTCGTGGAGCAGTGTGTAAAAGCTGTTTTCGCAGAATCTGCAAAGTGATATCCGGGAGCGTATTGAGGCCTATTGTGAAAAAGGAAATATGCTCAGATAAAAACTGGAAAGAAGCTTTCTGAGAAACTGCTATCTGATGTGTGAATTCATCTCACAGAGTTACACTTTCGTTTCATGGAACAGTGTGTTACCACTGTTTTTGGGGAATCTCAGAAGGGATATTTTGGATCTTATTGAAGCCTACACTGATAAAGGAAATATTCTCAAATAAAACTAGAAAGAAGCCTTCCGAGAAACTTTTTGTGAGGCGTGAATTCATCTCACAGAGTTACATCTTTCTCCTCAAGAAGCAGTTTCATAACACTGCTTTAGTGGAATATGCAAAGTGATATTTGGGAGGGCATTGAGGCCTATGGTTGAAAAGGAAATATCCTCAGATAAAAAATTGGAAGAATCATTCGAAGAAACTGCTTTCTGATGTCTGAATTCATCTCACAGACTTACAATTTCGTTTCATGGAGCAGTCTGTTGCCACTGTTTTTCTGGAATCTGAGAAGGGATACTTTGGATCGCATTGAAGCCTATGCTGACAAAATTTCCTCAAATAAAAACTAGAATGAAGTTTTCTGAGAAACTTCTCTCTGATGTGTGAATTCATCTCACAGAGTTACACCTTTCTCTTCATGAAGCAGTTTGCTAACACTGTTTTTGTAGAATCTGCAATGTGATATTTGGGAGCATATTGAGGACCATAGTGAAACAGGAAATATCCTCAGATGAAAACTAGAAAGAAGCTTTCTGAGAAACTGCATTTTGATGTATGAATTCATCTCACAGAGTTACATTTTCATTGCATGGAACAATCTGTTACCTTTCTTTTAGGGGAATCTGATAAGGGCTATTTTGGATCACATTGAAGGCGATGCAGAGGAAGGAAATATCCTCAGATAAAAATTAGAAAGAAGACCTCTGAGAAACTGCTTTGTGATTGGTGAATTCATCTCACAGAATTACACTTTCGTTTCGTGGAGCAGTCTTTTACCACTGTATTTGGAGAATCTGAAAAGGGATACTTTGGATCACATTAAGGCCTACGCTGATAAAGGAAATGTACTCAATTAAAACCGTGAAAGAAGGAAAGAAGCTTTCTGAGAAACTTCTTTGTGATATGTGAATTCACCTCAGAGAGTTACAACTTAGTCTTCATGAAGCAGTGTGCTAACACTGTTTTTGTGGGATCTGCAAAGTGATATTTGGGAGAGCATAGAGGCCTACAGTGAAAAAGGAAGTATCCTCAGATAATAACTAGAAAGAAGATTTCTGAGAAATTGCTTTCCAATGTGTGAATTCATCTCACAGAGTTACACTCCCTTTTCATGCAGCAGTCTATTACCACTGTCTTTGGGGAATCAGAGAAGGGATACTTTGGATCGCATTGAAGCCTATGTTGACAAAGGAAATATCCTCAAATAAAAACGAGCAAGAAGCTTTCTGAGAAACTTCTTTGTGATGTGTGAACTCATCACACAGAGAGTCACCTTTCCCTTCTTGTAACACTTTGCTAACACTGTTTTCCTGGAATCTGCAAAGTGATATTTGGGAGTGCTTTGAGGCCTATGGTGAAAAAGGAAATATCCACAGATAAAAACTGGCAAGAAGCGTTCTGAGAAACTGCATTGTGATGTGTGAATGCAACTCATAGTGTTACACCATTCTCTTCAGGAAGCAGTTTGCGAACACTGTTTTCGTGGAATCTGCAAAGTGATCTTTAGGAGCGCATTGAGGCCTATGGTGAAAAAGGAAATATCCACAGATAAAACTACAAAGAAGCTTTCTGAGAAACTGCTTTGTGAAGTGTGAATTCATTTCACAATGTTACACCTTTCTTTCATGGAGGAGTTTGCTAGCACTGATTTTGTGGTATCTCAGAAGTGATATCTTGGATATCGTTGTATCCCATGGTGAATAATGAAATATCCTCAGACAAAACCTGCCGAGAAGACTACTCAGAAACTACTTTAATGTGGGTGAATTCAGCTTACAGAGCTACAACACTGTTTCCATTGAGAAGCTTGCTAACAGTGTTTTCGCAGAATCTCCAATGGAACACACGGGGGCACTTTGAGATCACGAATACCTTCAGCTAAAAAAGAAAGAAGCTTTCTTAAAAACTGCTTTGTGATGTGAATTCAACTCATCGAGTTACACCTGTATTTCATGGAGCCATTTGCTAGCCCTGCTTTTGTGGAATCTGAAAACTGATATTTCGGATCGGTTTGAAGACTGTACAGCCAAAGGAAATATCCTCAGATAAAAACGAGAAAGAGGCTTTCTGAGAAACTTCTTTCTGATGTGTGAATTCATCTCACAGAGTTACAAATTTCTCTTCATGAATTCGTTTGCTAAGACAGTTCTCGTAGAATATACAAAGTGATATTTGGGAACGCATTGAGTGCTATGGTGAAAGAGAAAATATCCTCGGATAAAAACTGGAAAGAAGTGTTCTGAGAAACTGCATTGTGACGTGTGAAAGCAACTCACAGAGTTACAGTTTTCATTGATCAGTGTGCTAACACAGTTTTCTTAAAACCTGCAATGGGATACGTCACAGCACAATGAAGCTTAAAGTGACACAGGAAATATCCTCAGATAAAAACTAGAAGGAAGATTTCTGAGAAATTGCTTTTTGATATGTGACTTCATATCACAGAGTTACACCACTATTTCGTGGAGCCTTTTCCTGGCACTGTTTTTGTGGATTCTGAGAACTGATATTTCGGATGGGTTTGAAGAGTATAAGGACAAAGGAAATATCCTCAGAGAAAAACTGGAATGAAGCTTTTTGAGAAACTTCTTTGTGATTTGTGAATTCATCTCACAGAGTTACACCTTTCACGTCATGAGGCAGTTTGCTAACACTGTTCTTGTGGAATCTACAAAGTGATATTTGGGAGTGCATTGAGGGCTATGGTGACAAAGGAAATATCCTCAGATAAAAACTGGAAAGAAGCGTTCTGAGAAACTGCATTGTGACGTGTGAATGTAACTCACAGAGTTATACTTTTCTTTTCACTGAGCAGGTTGCTAACACTGTTTTCTTGAAATCTGCAATGGGATATTTCTTAGCAAAATGAAGCTTATGGTGACAAAGGAAATATATTCAGATTAAAACTAGAAAGAAGCTTTCTGAGAAATTGCTTTGTTAGGCATGAATTCGTCTTGCAGAATTACGCTTTCGTTTCATGGAGCAATCTATTACCACAGTCTTTGGGGAATCTGAGAAGGGATACTTTGGACCGCATTCCGGCCTACACTGATAAAGGAAAACTTCAAGTAAAACGTGAAAGAGCCTTTCTCAGAAACTTCTTTGTGATACCTGAATTCATCTCACAGAGTTACAACTTAGACTTCATGAAGCAGTTTGCTAAAACTGTTTTCGTGGAATCTGCAAAGTGATATTTGGGAGTGCATTGAGGCCCACGTTGAAAAAGGAAGTAACCTCAGATAATAATGGGAAAGAAGCTTTCTGAGAAATTGCTTTGTAATATGTGAATTCATCACACAGAGATTCACCTATCCCTTCTTGTAGCAGTTTGCTAACACTATTTTCATGGAATCTGCAAACTGACATTTGGGAGTGCATTGAGGGCTATGCTGAAAAGGAAATATCCTCAGATAAAACTGGCAAGAAGCGTTCTAAGAAACTGCATTGTGTCATGAGAATGCAACTCACACCGTTACAATTTTCTTTTCATTGATCAGTTTTCTAACACTGTTTTCTTGAAATCTGCAATGGGATATTTCACAGCACAATGAAGCTAACGGTGAAAAAGGAAATATCCCCAGATAAAAACTAGAGAGAAGCTTTCTGAGACACTGCTATGTGATGTGTGAATTCATCTCACAGAGTTACCCTTTCGTTTCATGGAGCAGTCTATTAGCACTGTCTTTGAGGAATCTGAGAAGGGATACTTTGGATCGTACTGAGGCCTACACTGATAAAGGAAATATCCTCAATTAAAAACGTGAAAGAAGCTTTCTGAGAAATGGCTTTCTGATATGTGACTTCACTTGAAAGAGTTACACCACTAGTTCGTGGAACCGTTTGCTAGCACTGTTTTTGTGGTTTCTGAGAACTGATATTTCGGATGGGTTTGAAGAGTATAAGGACAAAGGAAATATCCTTAGAGAAAACTGGAATGAAGCGTTCTGAGAAATTGCTTTGTGACGTGTGAATTCATTTCACAGTGTTACACCACTCTTTCATGGAGGAGTTTGCTAGCACTGATTTTGTGGGATCTCAGAAGTGATATCTTGGACATAGTTGAATCCCATGGTGAATAATGAAATATCCTCAGACAAAAACTGCAGAGAAGCCTTCTCAGAAACTCCATTGTTGTGGGTGAATTCAGCTCACAGAGCTACATCATTGTTTCCATTGAGAAGCTTGCTAACAGTGTTTTCACAGAATCTGCAACGGGACACACGGGGGCGCTTTGAGACCACAAATATACTCAGATCAAAACAGAAAGAAATTTTCTAATAAACTGCTTTGTGGTGTGTGAATTCAACCCACTGAGTTACACCTGTATTTCGTGGAGCCGTTTGCTAACCCTGTTTTTAAGAATCTGAGAACTGATATTTTGGATCGTTTTGAAGACAATACGGCCAAAGGCAATATCCTCAGATAAAAACGAGAAAGAAGCTTTCTGAGAACTTCTTTGTGATGTGTGAATTCATCTCAAAGAGTTACACCTTTCTCTTCATGAAGCCATTGGCTAAGACCATTCTCGTGGCATCTACAATGTGATATTTGGGAACGCATTGAGGGCTCTGGTGTAAAAGAAAATATCCCCGGATAAAAACTGGAAAGAAGCGTTCTGAGAAACTGCATTGTGATATGTGAATGCAACTCACAGAATTACGGTTTTCATTGATCAGTTTCCTAACACAGTTTTCTTGAAACCTGCAGTGGGATTCGTCTTAGCGCAATGAAGCTTACGGTGACAAAGGAAATATCCTCAGATAAAAACCAGAAGGAAGATTTCTGAGAAATTGCTTACTGATATGTGATTTCAGGTCACAGAGTTACACCACTATTTCGGGAGCCGTTTGCTAGCATTGTTCTTGTGGATTCGGACAATTGATATTTCGGATGGATTTGAAGAGTATAAGGACAAAGGAAATATCCTCAGAGAAAAACTAGTATGAAGCTTTTTGAGAAAGTTCTTCGTGATGTGTGAATTCATCACACAGAGTTACACCTTTTTCTCATGAAGCCGTTTGCTAACACTATTCTCGTGGAGTCTGCAAAGTGATATTTAGGAGCGCATTGAGGGCTATGGTGAGAAAGGAAATATCCTCAGATAAAAACTGGAAAGAAGCTTTCTGAGAAACTGCATTGTGATGGGTGAATGCAACTCAGAGTTATACATTTCTTTTCATTGAGCAGTTTTTAAAACACCGTTTTCTTGAAATCTGCAATGGGATAAATCTTAGCGCCATGAAGCTTATGGTGACAAAGGAAATATCCTCAGACAAAAACTAGAAAGAAGCTTGCTGAGAGACTGCTTTGTGATTTGTAAATTCATCTCACACAGTTACGCTTTCGTTTCATGGAGCATTCTGTTATCACTGTCTTTGGGAAATCTGAGAGGGAATACTATGGACCACATACTGACCTACTCTGATAAAGAAAATATCCTCAATTTAAAACGTGAATCTTTCTAAGAAACTTCTATGTCATAAGTGAATTCATCTCACAGAGTTTCAACTTAGTCTTCATGAATCAGTATGTTAACACGGTTTCCGTGGAATCTGCAAAGTGATATTTGGGAGCGCATTGAGGCCTATGGTGGAAAAGGATATATCCTCAGATAACAACTTGAAAGAAAGATTCTGAGAAATTTCTTTTTAATGTGTGAATTGATCATGCAGGGATTCATCTTTACCTTCTCTTAGCAGCTTGCTAACACTGTTTTAGTGGAATCTGCAAAGTGATATTTGGGAGCGCTTTGAGACCTATGGTAATAAAGGAAATATCCACAGATCAAAACTGGAAAGAAGCATTCTGAAAAACTGCATTGTGATGTGTGAATGCAACTCACTGAGTTGCACTATTCTCCTCATTGATCAGTTTGCTAACACTGTTTTCGTGAAATCTGCAATGGGATATTTCAGAGCGCAATGAAGTTTATGGTGACAAAGGAAATATCCTCAGATAAAAACTACAAAGAAGCTTTTCTGAGAAAGAGCTTTTGTGATGTGTGAATTCACCTCACAGACTTACATTTTCGTTTCATGGAGCAGTCTATGACCACTGTCTTTGGGGAATCTGAGAAGGAATACTTTGGATCGTATTGAGGCCTATGCTAATAACAGAAATATCCTCAATTAAAAACGTGAAGGAAACTTTCTGAGAAATGGCTTTCTGATATGTGACTTCATCTCCCAGAGTTACACCACCATATCGTGGATCCATTTGCTAGCACTGTTTTTGTGGATTCTGAGAACTGATATTTCGGATGGTTTTGAAGAGTATAAGGACAAAGGAAATATCCTCAGATAAAAACTGGAATGAAGCTTTCTGAGACACTGCTTTGTGATGTGTGAATTCATTTCACAGTGTTACACCACTCTTTCGTGTAGGAGCTGCTAGCACTGATTTTCTGGAATCTCAGAAGTGATATCTTGGATGTCGTTGAATCCCATGGTGAATAATGAAATATCCTCAGACAAAAACTGCAGGGAAGCCTTCTCAGAAACTGCTATGATGTGAGTGAATTCAGCTCACAGAGTTACATCATTGTTTCATTGAGAAGATTGCTAACAGTATTTTTGCAGAATCTGCAATGGGACACAGGGGGGCGCTTTGAGACCACCAATATCCTCCACTCAAAAAAGAAAGAAGTTTTCTGAGAAACTGTTTTGTGGTGTGTGAATTCAACTCACTGGGGTACACCTGTATTTCATTGAGCCGTTTGCTAGCCCTGTTTTTGTGGAATCTGAGAACAGATATTTCGGATCACTTTGAAGACTATACGGCCAAGGAAATACCCTCAGATAAAAACAAGAAAGAAGCTTTCTGTGAAACTTCTTTGTGATGTGTGAATTCATCTCACAGAGTTACACCTTTCTCTTCATGAAGCCGTTTGCTAAGATGGTTCTCGTGGAATCTACAATGTGATATTTGGGAACACATTAAGGGCCATGGTGAAAAAGGAAATATCCTCGGATAAAACTGCAAAGAAGCGTCCTGAGAAACTGAGAAACTGCATGGTAACATGTGAATGCAACTCACGGAGTTACACTTTTCTCTTCATTGATCAGTTTGCTAACACAGTTTTCTTGAAACCTGCAATAGGATACTTCTTAGCACAATGAAGCACAGTTTACTGCGACAAAGGAAATATCCTCAGATAAAAACTAGAAAGAAGGTTTCTGAGAAACTGCTTTGTGATGTGTGAATTCTTCTCACAGAGTTACACTTTTGTTTCATGGAACAGTCTATTACCACCGTCTTTGGGGAATATAACAAGGCATACTTTGGATCGCATTGAGGTGTACGCTCATAAAGGAAATATCCTCAATTAAAAAAGTGAAAGAAGCTTTCTGAGAAATGGCTTTCTGATTTGGGACTTCATCTCACAGAGTTACACCACTATTTCTTGGAGCCATTTCCTAGCACTGCTTTTGTGGATTCTGAGAACTGATATTTCGGAAGGGTTTGAAGAGTACAGGACAAAGGAAATATCCTCAGAGAAAAACTGGAATAAAGTTTTCTGAGAAACTGCTTTGTGATGAGTGAATTCATTTCACAGTGTTACACCACTCTTTCATGGAGGAGTTTGCTAGCACTGATTTTATGGATTATCAGAAGTGATATCTTGGATATCGTTGAATCCCATGGTGAATAATGAAATATCCTCAGACAAAAACTGCAGAGAAGCCTTCTCAGAAACTGCTTTGATGTGGGTGAATTCAGCTCACAGAGCTACATCATTGTTTTCATCGAGAAGGTTGCTAACAGTGTTTTCGCAGAAATTGCAATGGGACACACGGGGGCGCTTTGAGACCACAAATATCCTCAGCTCAGAAAAGAAAGAATTTTCTGAGAAACTGCTTTTTGATGTGTGAATTCATCTCACAGAATTACGCTTTAGTTTCATGGAGCAGTCTATTACCACCGTCCTTGGGGAATCTGAGAAGGGATACATTGGACCGCATGCCAGCCTATGCTGATAAAGGAAGTATCCTCAATTCAAAACGTGAAAGAAGATTCCCGAAAAACTTCTTTTGATATGTGAAGTCGTCTCACAGAGTTACAACTTAGTCTTCATGAAGCAGTTTGTTAACACTGTTTTCATGGACTCTGCAAAGTGGTATCTGGGAGAGCTTTGAGGCCTATGGTGGAAAAGGATGTATCCTCAGATAATAACTTGAAATAAGCCATATGAGAAATTGTTTTCTGATATGTGAATTCATCACACAGAGATTCATCTTTCCCTTCTTGTAGCAGTTTGCTAACACTGTTTCCATGGAATCTGCAAAGTGATATTTGGGAGCGCTTTGAGACCAATGGTGAAAAAGGAAATATCCACAGAAAAAAACTGGAGAGAAGCGTTCTGAGAAACTGCATTGTGATGTGTGATTGCAACTCACAGAGTTACACTTTTCTCTTCATTGATCAGTTTGCTAACACTGTTTTCTTGAACTCTGCAATGGGTTATTTCATAGCGCAATGAATCTTACGGTGGCAAGGGAAGTATCCTCAGATAAAACTAGAAAGAAGCTTTCTGAGAAACTGCTCCTTGATGTGTGAATTCATCTCAGAGAGTTACACTTTCATTTCAAGGAGCAGTCTATTACCACTGTCTTTGAGGAATCTGAGAAGGGATAATTCGGATCACATTGAGACTGATGCCGAGAGAGGAAATATCCTCAATTAAAAACATGAAAGAAGTTTCGAGAAACTTCTTTGTGATATGTGAATTCATCTCACGGAGTTGCAACTTAGTCTTCATGATGCAGTTTGCTAACATTCCTTTCGTGGAATTCGCAAAGTGATATTTGTGAGCGCATTGAGGCCTAGGGTGAAAAAGGCAGTATCCTCAGATAATAACGAGAAAGAAGCTATCTGAGAAATTGCTATCTGATATTCACCGCACAGAGATTCCTCTATGCATTCTTGTAGGAGTTTGCTACCACTGTTTTTGTGAAATCTACAAAGTGATATTTCGAAGCGCGTTGAAGGCTATGGTGAAAAGGAAATATCCTCAGATAAAACTGGCAAGAAGCGTACTGAGAAATGCATTGTGAAGTGTGAATGCAATTCACTGGTTACTCATTCCTTTTCATTGATCAGTTTGCTAACACTATTTTCAAAAAATCTGCAATGCGATATTTTATAGCGCAATAAAACTTACGGTGACAAAGGAAATATTCTCAGGTAAAAAATAGAAAGAAGCTTTCTGAGAAACTGTTTTGTGATGTGTGAATTATTCTCACAGAGTTACACTTTCATTTCATGGAACAGTCTATTACCACTGTCTTTGGGGAATCTGAAAGGGATAATTTGGATCGCATTGAGGCCTACACTGATAAACGAAATATCCTCAATTAAAAACGTGAAAGAAGCTTTCTGAGAAATGGCTTTCTGATATGTGACTTCATCTCCCAGAGTTACACCACCATTTCGTGGAGCCGTTTGCTACCACTGTTTTTGTGGATTCTGAGAACTGATATTTTGGATGGGTTTGAAGAGTATAAGGACAAAGAAAATATCCTCAGAGAAAAACCGGAATGAAGCTTTCTGAGACACCGCTTTGTGATGTGCGAATTCATTTCACACTGTTACATCACTCTTTTAATTAGGAGTTGCTAACACTGATTTTGTGGAATCTCAGAAGTCATGTCTTGGATGTCGTTGAATCCCATGGTGAATAATGAAATATCCTCAGACAAAAACTGTAGAGAAGAAGCCTTCTCAGAAATTACTATGATGTGGGTGAATTCAGCTCACAGAGCTACATCATTGTTTCCATTGAGAAGCTTCCTGACAGTGTTTTCACAGAATCTGCAATGGGACACACTGGGGCGCTTTGAGACCAGCAAGATCCTCAGCTCAAAAAAGAAAGAAGCTTTCAGAGAAACTGCTTTGTGATGTGTGAATTTAACTCACTGAGTTACATGTTTCTCTTCATGAAGCCGTTTGCTAACACTGTTCTTGTGGAATATGCAAAGTGATATTTGGGAGCACATTGAGGGCTATGGTGAAAAAGGAAATATCCTCAAATAAAAACTGTAAAGAAGGGTTCTGAGAAACTGCATTGCGACGCCTGAATGCAACTCATGGAGTTATACTTTTCTTTTCATTGTGCAGTTTACTAACAGTGTATTCTTGAAATCTGCAATGGGATATTTCTTAGCGCAATGAAGCTTAAGGTGACAAAGGAAATATCCTCAGATAAAAACTAGAAAGAAGCTTTCTGAGAAACTGCCTTGTGATGTGTGAGTTAATCTCACAGAGGTACTCTTTCGTTTCTTGGAGCAATGTATTACCACCGTCTTTGGGGAATCTGAGAAGGTATACTTTGGATTGCATTCCGGCCTATGCTGTTAAAGAAATTATCCTCATTGAAAACGTGAAAGAAGCTTTCTGAGAAACTTCTTTGTGATATGTGAATTCAACTCACAGAGATACAACTTAGTCTTCATGAATCAGTTAGCTAACATTGTTCTCGTGGAATCTGCAAAGTGATATTTGGGAGTGCCATGATGCCTATGGTGGAAAGGGATGTATCCTCAGATAATAACTTGAAAGAAGCTATCTGAGAAATTGCTTTCTAATGCAGATAGAGGAAATATCCTCAATTGAGGAGTAGGCCTCAATGCGATCCAATATATCCCTTCTCAGATTCCCCAAAGACAGTGGTAGTAGACTGCTCCATGAAACAAAAGCGTAACCCAGTGAGAGGAATGCACACAACACAAAGCAGTCTGTCAGAAATCTTCTTTCTAGTTTTTAGCTGAGGATATTTCCTTTGTCAACGTAAGCTTCATTACACTAGTATCCCTTTGCAGATTTCAAGAAAACACTGTTGGCAAACGGATCAATGAAAAGGAAAGTATAACTCTGTGAGTTGCATTCACTCGTCACAATGCAGTTTCTCAAATCGCTTCTATCCAGTTTTTATCTGAGGATATTTCCTTTTTCACCATAGCCCTCAATGCAATCCCAAATATCACTTTGCAGATTCCACGAAAACAGTGTTAGCAAACGGCTTCATGAAGAGAAAGGTGTAACTCTGTGAGATGAATACACACATCTCAAAGAATTTTCTCAAAACTTTCATACCGGTTTTCTCTGAGGATATTTCCTTTGTCCTTATACTCTTCAAACCCATCCTAATTATCAGTTCTCAGAATCTACAAGAACAATGCTAGCAAAAGGCATCACGAAATAGTGGTGNGGCAAACGGATCAATGAAAAGGAAAGTATAACTCTGTGAGTTGCATTCACTCGTCACAATGCAGTTTCTCAAATCGCTTTTTTCCGGTTTTTATCTGAGGATATTTCCTTTTTCACCATAGCCCTCCATGCACTCTCAAATATCACTTTGCAGATTCCACGAGAACAGTGTTAGCAAACGGCTTCATGAACAGAAAGGTGTAACTCTGTGAGATGAATACACACATCTCAAAGAATTTTCTCAAAAACTTTCATACCGGTTTTTCTCTGAGGATATTTCCTTTGTCCTTATACTCTTCAAACCCATCCTAATTATCAGTTCTCAGAAT
The DNA here is from genome assembly GCF_001698545.2 of Rhinopithecus bieti. Classification (NCBI taxonomy): domain Eukaryota; kingdom Metazoa; phylum Chordata; class Mammalia; order Primates; family Cercopithecidae; genus Rhinopithecus; species Rhinopithecus bieti. The sequence goes on along the minus strand of NW_016814640.1, from coordinate 16,323 downwards.
CTACAAGAACAATGCTAGCAAAAGGCATCACGAAATAGTGGTGTAACTCTGTGATATGAAGTCACATATCAGAAAGCAATTTCTCAGAAAGCTTCCTTCTAGTTATTATCTGAGGATATTTCCTTTGTCGCTGTAAGCTTCATTGCGTTAAGACGTATCCCATTGCAGGTTTCAAGAAAACTGTGTTAGCAAAGTGATCAATGGAGAGAAAAGTGTAACTCTGTGAGTTGCATTCACATATCACAATGCAGTTTCTCAGAACGCTTCTTCCCAGTTTTATCTGAGGATATTTTCTTTTCACCAAAACCCTCAATGCGTTCCCAAATATCACATTTCAGATTCCACGAGAAACGTCTTAGCAAACGGCTTCAGGAAGAGAAAGGTGTAACTCTTTGAGATGAATTCACACATCACAAAGAAGTTTCTCAGAAAGCTTCTTTCTCATTTTTCTCTGAGGATGTTTCCTTTGGCAGTAGAGTCTTCAAAGCGATCCGAAATATCACTTCTCAGTTTCAACAAAAACAGCACTAGCAAACGGCTCCACAAAATACAGGTGTAACTCAGTGAGTTGAATACACACATCATAAAGCAGTTTCTCAGAAAGCTTCCTTCTTGCTTGAGCTGAGGATATTTGTGGTCTCAAAGCGCCGCCGAGTGTCCCATTGCAGATTCTGCAAAAACACTGTTAGCAAGCTTCTCAATGGAAACAATGATGTGGCTCTGCGAGCTGAATTCACCCACATCAAAGCAGTTTCTGAGAAGGCTTCTCTACAGTTTTTGTCTGAGGATATTTCATTATTCACCATGGGATTCAACGATGCCCAAGACATCACTTCTGAGATTCCACAAAATCAGTGCTAGCAAACTCTTCCATGAAAGAGTGGTGTAACACTGTGAAATGCATTCACACATCACAAAGCAGTTTCTCAGAACGCTTCATGCCGGTTTTTCTCTGAGGATATTTTCTTTGTCCTTATATTCTTCAAGCCCATCCGAAATATCACTTCTCAGAATCCACATAAACAGGGCTAGCAAACGGCTCCACGAAATAGTGGTGTAACTCTGTGAGATGAAGTAACATATCAAAAAGCCATTTCTCATAAAGCTTCTTTCACGTTTTTAATTGAGGATATGTCCTTTATCAGTGAAGGCCTCCATGGAATCCAAAGGATCCCTTCTCAGATTCCCCAAAGACAGTGGTAATAGACTGCTTCATGAAATGAAAGTGTAACTCTGTGAGATGAATTCACACATCACAAAGCAGTTTCTCAGAAAGCTTCTTTCTAGTTTATATCTGAGGATACTGTCTTTTCACCCTAGGCCTCAATGTGCTCCCAAATATCACTTTGCAGATTCCACGAAAACAGTGTTAGCAAAAAGCTTCATGAAGACTAAGTTGCAAGTCTGTGAGATGAATTCACATATCACAAAGAAGTTTCTCTGAAAGTTTCTTTCACGTTTTCAATTGAGGATATTTACTCTATCAGCGTCTGCTTCAATGCAATTAAAAATATCCCTTCTACGAATTCCCAAAGACAGTGGTAAAGGACTGCTCCATGAAAGGGAAGAGTAACTCTGTGAGATGAAGTCACACATCACAAAGCAGTCTCTCAGAGAGCTTCTTTCTAGTTTTTATCTGAGGATATTTCACTTGTCACCATAAGCTTCATTACGCTAGGAAATATCCCATTGCAGATTTTAAGCAAACTGTGTTAGCAAACTGATCAATGAAGAGAAAAGTATAACTCTGGAGTTGCATTCACATATCACAATGCAGTTTCTTAGAACGCTTCTTTCCAGTTTATATCTGCGGATATTTCCTTTTTCACCATAGGCCTCAAAGTGCTCCTAAATATCACTTTGCACATTCCACGAAAACAGTGTTAGAAAAGGCATTATGACGACTACATTGTAACTCTGTGAGATGCGTTCACATATCACAAAGAAGTTTCTCAGAAAGATTCTTTCACATTTTTAATTGAGGATATTTCGTTTATCAGCCTAGGCCGGAATGTGGTCCAAAGTAGTCCTTCTCAGATTCCCCAAAGACAGTGTTAATAGACTGCTCCATGAAACGGAAGCATAACTCTGTGAGAGGAATGCACACATCCCAAAGCAGTCTGTCAGAAACCTTCTTTCTAGTTTTTAACTGAGGATATTTCCTTTGTTACCGGAAGCTTCCTGGCACTAAGAAATATCCCAATACAGATTTCATGAGAACACTGTTAGCAAACGGATCAATGAAAAGTGTAACCCTGTGAGTTGCATTCACATGTCACAATGCAGTTTTGCAGAACGCTTCTTTCCAGTTTTATCTGAGGATATTTCCTTTTCACAATAGCCCACCATGGGCTCCCAAATATCACTTTGCAAATTCCACGAGAACAGTCTTAGCATACGGTTTCATGAGAAGAAAGGTGTAACTCTGTGAGATGAGTTCAAAGATCACAAAGGAGTTTCTCAGAAAGCTTCTTTCTCATTTTTATCGGAGGATATTTTCTGTGGCCCTATAGTCTTCAAAGGGATCCTAAATAGCAGTTCTCAGATTCCACAAAAACAGGGCTACCCAACGGCTCCTAGAAATACAGGTGTAAGTCAGTGAGTTGAACTGACACATCACAAAACAGTTTCTCAGAAAGCTTCTTTCCTTTTGAGATGAGGTTAGTTGTGCTCTCGGAGCGCCACCATGTGTCTCATTGGAGATTCTGCGAAAACACTGTTAACAAGCTTCTCAATGAAAATAATGATGTAACTCTGTGAGCTGAATTCACCCACAACAAAGAAGTTTCTGAGAAGGCTTCTCTGCAGGTTTGTCTGAAGATATTTCATTATCCACCATGGGATTCAACGATATCCAAGTCATCATTTCTGGGATTCCACAAAATCAGTGCTAGCAAACTCCTCCATGAAAGGGTGGTGTAACACTGTGAAATGAATTCACACATCACAAAGCGGTTTCTCAGAAAGCTTCATTCCGGTATTTCTCGGAGGATATTTACTTTGCCTTTATACTTTTCAAACCCATCCGAGCTATCACTTCTCAGAATCCACAAAAACAGTGCTAGGAAACGGCTCGAAGAAATAGTGATGTAACTCTGAGAGATGAATTCACACATCATAAAGAAGTTTCTAAGAAAGCTTCTTTCACTTGTTTATCTGAAGATATTTCCTTTGTCCGCGTAAGCGTCATTGCGCTAAGAAGTATCCCATTGCAGATTTCAAGAAAACTATGTTAGCAAACTGATCACTGAAGAGAAAACTGTAACTCAGTGAGTTGCATTCACATGTCACAATGCAGTTTCTCAGAACGCTTCTTTCCAGTTTTTATCTGATGATAATTCCTTTTTCACCTAAGCCATCAGTAAGCGCCCAAAAACCACTTTATAGAATCCAGGAAAACGATGTTGGAAAACTGTTACAAGAAGGGCAAGGTGAATCTCTGTGTGATGAATTCACAAATGAGAGAGCTATTTCTCAGAAAGATTCTTTCCAGTTATTATCGGAGGATATTTCCGTTTTCCCCATGGGCCTCAATGCGCTAACAAATATCACTTGGCAGATTTCACGAAAACAATGTTCGCAAACTGCTTCGTGAAGACAAATTTGTAACTCGGTGAGGTGAATTCACATAACATAAAGAAGTTTCTCAGAATGCAACTTTCTAGTTTTTATTTGAGGATGTTTCCTTTGTCAACAGAAGGTTCATTGCGCTAAGAAATATCCCAACGCAGATGTCAAGAAAACAGTGTTAGCAAACGAAACAATGAGAAGGAAAGTGTAACTCTGTGAGTTGCATTCACATGTCACAATGCAGTTTCTCACAATGCTTCTTTCCAGTTTTTATCTGAGGATATTTCCTTTTACACCATAGCCCTCCAACACTTTGCAAATTCCACGAGAACAGTCTTAGTGAACAGCTTCATGAGGTGAAAGGTATAACTCTGTGAGATGAATTCAGATCACAAAGAAGTTTCTCAGAAAGCTTCTTTCTCATTTTTATCGGAAGATATTTCCTTTGGACCTATAGTCTTCGAAAGGATCCGAATTTTCAGTTCTCAGATGCCACAAAAACAGGGCTAGCCAACGGCTCCACGAAATACAGCTGTAACTCAGTGAGTTGAATTCACACATCACAAAGCAGTTTCTCAGAAACCATCGTGCCTTTTGAGAGGAGGTTATTTGTGATCTCGGAGCGCCACCGTGTGTCTCACTGGAGATTCTGTGAAAACACTGTTAGCAAGCTTCTCAATGAAAACAATGACGTAACTCTGTGAGCTGAATTCACCGAAAACAAAGAAATTTCTGAGAATGTTTTTCTGCAGATTTGTCTGAGGATATTTCATTATTCACCATAGGATTCAATGATATCCAAGTCATCACTTCTGAGATTCCACAAAATCGGTGCAACAAACTCCTCCGTGAAAGAGTGGTGTAACACTGTGAAATGAATTCACACATCACAAAGCAGTTTCTCAGAAAGCTTCATTCCGGTTTTTCTCGGAGCATATTTCCTTTGTA
>NW_016814640.1:5000-9279 GCF_001698545.2 Rhinopithecus bieti | reverse complement strand
CCACGAAAACAGTGTTAACAAACTGCTTCATGAAACCTAAGTTGTAACTCTGTGAGATGAATTCACAGATCACAAAGAAGTTTCTCACAGAGCTTCTTTCACGTTTTTAATTGAGAATATTTCCTTTATCAGTGTAGGCCTCAATGCGATCCAAAGTAGCCCTTCTCAGGTTCCTCAAAGAGAGTGTTAATGGACTGTTCCATGAAACGTAAGTGTAACTCTGTGAGATGAATTCACACATCACAAATAAGTTTCTAAGAAAGCTTGTTTCTAGTTTTTATCTGAGGATATATCCTTTGTCACCGAAAGCTTCATTGCGCTAAGAAGTATCCCATTGCAGATTTCCAGAAAAGTGTGTTAGCAAACTGACTACTGAAGAGAAATGTGTAACTCTGTGAGTTGCATTCACATGTCACAATGCAGTTTCTCAAAACACTTCTTCCCAGTTTTGATCTGAGGATATTTCCTTTTTCACCATAGCCCTCAATGAGCTTCCAAATATCACTTTGCAGAATCCACGAAAAGAGTCTTAGCAAACTGCTACAAGAAGGGTAAGGTGAAACTCTCTGTGATGAATTCACACATCGGAAAGTAATTTCTCAGAAAGCTTCTTTCTCCTTATTATCTGAAGAATTTTCCGTTTTCCCATTGGGTCTCAATGCGCTCCCTAATATCACTTTGCACATTCCATGAAAACAATGTTAGACAAATGCTTCGTGAAGACAAAGTTGTAACTCGGTGAGGTGAATTCACATATCATAAGGAAGTTTCTCAGAACGCTACTTTCCAGTTTTTTTTGGAGGATATTTCCTTTGTCACCATAGACTTCATTGAGCTAAGAAATATCTCAATGCAGATTTCAAGGAAACAGTGTTAGCAAACGATTCAATGAAAAGGAACGTGTAACTCTGTGAGTTGCATTCACATGTCACAATGCAGTTTCTCAGAACGCTTCTTTCCAGTTTTGATCTGAGGATATTTCCATTTTCACCATAGCCCTCCAAGGGCTCCCAAATATCACTTTGCAAATTCCATGGGAACAGTCTTAGCGAACGGCTCCATGAGGAGAAAGGCGTAACTCCGTGAGGTGAATTCACAGATCACGAACAAGTTTCTCAGAAAAATTCTTTCTCATTTTTTCGGAGGATATTTCCTTTGACCCTATAGTCTTCAAAGGGATCTGACTTGTCAGTTCTCAGATGCCACAAAAACAGGGCTAGCTAACGGCTCCACGAAATGCAGCTGTAACTCAGTGAGTTGAATTCACACATCACAAAGCAGTTTCTCAGAAAGTTTCTTTCTTTTTGGGATGAAGTTATTTGTGGTCTCGGAGCGCCACCGTGTGTCTCATAGGAGGTTCTGCGAAAACACTGTTAGCAAGCTTCTCAATGAAAACACTGATGTAACTATCTGATCCGAATTCACCCACAACAAAGAAGTTTCTGAGAAGGCTTCTTTGCAGATTTCTCTGAGGATATTTCATTATTCACCAGGGGATTCAACGATATCCAGGACATCAATTCTGAGATTCCACAAAATCAGTGCTAGCAAACTCTTCCGTGAAGAGTGGTGTAACACTGTTAAATAAATTCACACATCAGAAAGCAGTTTCCCAGACAGTTTCATTCGGTTTTTCTCAGAGGATATTTCCTTTGTCCTTATAGTCTTCAAACCCATCCAAACTATCACTTCTCAGAATCCACAAAAACAGAGCTGGGAAACGGCTCCAAGAGATAGTGGTGTAACTCTATGAGATGAAGTCACGTATCAGAAAGCAAATTCTCAGGAGGCTTCTTTCATTTTTTTATCTGAGGATATTTCCTTTGTCACCATCACCTGCATAGCGCTAAGAAGTATTCCATTGCAGATTTCAAGAAAACTGTGTTAGTAAACTGATCACTGAAGAGAAAAGTATAACTCTGTGAGTTACATTCACACATCGCAATGCAGTTTCTCAGAACGCTTCTTTCCAGTTTTGATCTGAGGATATTTCCTTTTTCATCATAGTTCTCAATGAGCTCACTAATATCACTTTCCACAATCCAAGACAACAGTGATAGCAAACAGTTACAAGAAGAGAAGGGTGAAACTCTGTGTGATGAATTCACACATCAGAAAGCAATTTCTCAGAAAGCTTCTCTCCGGTTATTATCTGAGGATATTTCCTTTTTCACTATGGGCCTCAACTGGATGCCAAATATCACTTTGGAGATTCCACGAAAACAGTGTTAGCAAACTGCTTCATGAATACTATTTTGTAACTCTGTGAGATGAACTCACAGATCACAAAGAAGTTTCTCACAAAGCTTCTTTCACGTTTTTAATTGAAGATATTTCCTTTATCAGCGTAGGCCTCAATGCGATCGAAAGTAGCCCTTCTCAGGTTCCTCAAAGACAGTGTTAACAGATTGCTCCATGAAACGTAAGTGTAATTCTGTGAGATGAATTCCCCTATCACAAAGAAGTTTCTAAGAAAGCTTCTTTCCAGTTCTTCTCTGAGGATATTTCCTTTGTCACTGTTAGCTTCATTGCTCTAAGTATCCCATTGCAGATTTCAAGAAAACTGTGTTAACAAACTAATCACTGAACAGAAACGTATAACTCTGTGAGTTGCATTCACACATCGCACTGCAGCTTCTCAGAATGCTTCTTTCCAGCTTTGATCTGAGGATATTTCCTTTTCCACCATAACCTTCAATGAGCTCCCTAATATCACTTCGCAGAATCCACGAAAACACTGTGAGCAAACTGTTAAAGAAGGGAAGGGTGAAACTCTGTGTCATGAATTCACACATCAGAAAGCAACTTATCTCAAAGGTTCTTTCTAGTTATTATCTGAGGATATTTCCTTTTTCACCATGGGCCTCAATTGGCTTCCAAATATCACCTTGCAGATTCCACGAAAACAGTGATAGCAAACTGCTTCAGGAAGACTAAGTTGCAACTCTGTGAGCTAAATTCACAGATCACAAAGAAGTTTCTCACAAACCTTCTTTCATGTTTTTAATTGAGGATAATTCCTTTATCAGCATAGGCTTCAATGCGACCCAAAGTGGCCCTTTTCAGGTTCCTCAAAGGCAGTGTTTACGGACTGCTCCATGAAACGTTAGTGGAACTCTCTGAGATGAATTCACACATCACAAAGAAGTTTGTAAGAAAGCTTCTTTCTAGTTTTTTTCTGAGGACATTTCCTCTATCACCGTTAGCTTCATTGCGCTAAGAAGTATCCCATTACAGATTTCAAGAAAACTGTGTTAGCAAACTGATCACTGAAGAGAAACACGTAACTCTGTGAGATGCATTCACCTACCACAATGCAGTTTCTCAGACGGCTTCCTTCCAGTTTTGATCTGAGGATATTTCCTTTTTCACCATAGCCCTCAAACAGCTCCCTAACATCAGTTTGCAGAATCCAAGACAACAGTGTTAGCAAACTGTTACAAGAAAGGAAGGGTGAAACTCTGTGTGACGAATTCACACATCAGAAAGCAATTTCTCAGAAAGCTTCTTTCTAGTTATTATCTGAGGATATTTCCTTTTTCACCATGGGCCTCAATTGGCTCCCAAATATCACTGTGGAAAATCTACGAAAACAGTCTTAGCGAACTGCTACAAGAAGGGAAAGGTGAAACTCTGTGTGATGAAATCACACATCAGAAAGCAATTTCTCGGAGAGCTTCTTTCTAGTTATTTTTTGAGGATATTTCCTTTTTCACCATGGGTCTTAATTGGCTCCGAAATATCACTTTGCAGATTCAACGGGGACAGTGATAGCAAACTGCTTCATGAAGACTTAGTTGCAACTCGGTGACCTGAATTCACAGATCACAAAGAAGTTTCTAAAAAAGCTTCTTTCACTTTTTTAATTGAGGATATTTCCTTTATCAGTGTAGGCCTCAATGTGATTCAGTAGCCCTTCTCAGGTTCCTAAAAGACAGTGTTAACCGACTGCTCCATGAAACGTAAGTGTAACTCCTTGAGATGAATTCACACATCACAAAGAAGTTTCTAAGAAAGTGTCTTACTCGTTTTCATCTGAGAATATTTCCTTTGTCACCATAAGCTTCATTGCGTTAGGAAGTATCCCATTGCAGATTTCAAGAAAACTGTGTTTACAAACTGATCACTGAAGAGAAACGTGTAACTCTGTGAGTTGCATTCACACATGGCAATGTAGTTTCTCAGAAGGCTTCTTTCCAGTTTTGATCTGAGGATATTTCCTTTTTCACCATAGTCCTCAATGAGCTCCCAAATATCACTTTGCAGAATCCACGACAAC
>NW_016814640.1:0-3258 GCF_001698545.2 Rhinopithecus bieti | reverse complement strand
TGAATTCACACATCACAAAGCAGTTTCTCAGAAAGTTTCATTCTCGGTTTTCTCGGAGGATATTTCCTTTGTCACCGTCAGCTGCATAGCGCTAAGAAGTATCCCATTGCAGATTTCAAGAAAACTGTGTTAGCAAACTGATCACTGAAGAGAAAAGCATAACTCGGTGAGTTACATTCACACATCGCAATGCAGTTTCTCAGAACCCTTCTTTCCAGTTTTGATCTAAGGATATTTATTTTTTTCAGCATAGCCCGCAATGAGATCTCAAATATCACTTTGCAGAATCCACGACAACAGTGTTAGCAAACTATTGCAAGAAGGGAAAGGTGAAACTCTGTGAGATGAATTCACACATTACAATGAAGTTTATAAGAAAATTCTGTCTAGTTTTTCTCTGAGGATATTTCCTTTATCAGCGTAGGCATCAATGCGATCCAAACTAGCCCTTCTCAGGTTCCTCAAGGACGGTGTTAATGGACTACTCCATGAAACATAAGTGTAACTGTGTGAGATGAATTCACACATCACAATGAAGTTTCTAAGAAAGCTTCTTTCTAGTTTTTCTCTGAGGATATTTTCTTTATCAGCGTAGGCCTCAATGCGATCCAATGTAGCCCTTCTCAAGTTCCTCAAAGACAGTGTGAACGGACCGCTCCATGAAACGTAAGTGTAACTCTGTGAGATGAATTCACACACCACACAGAAGTTTCTGAGAAAGCTTCTTTGTAGTTTTTATCTGAGGATATTTCCTTTGTCACCGTTAGCTTCATTGTGCTAAGAAGTATACCATTGTAGATTTCAAGAAAACTGTGTTAGCAAAGTGATCACTGATGAGAACCGTGTAACTCTTTGAGTTGCATTCACACATCGAACGCATATTTCTCAGAACGCTTCTTTCCAGTTTTGATCTGAGGATATTTCCTTTTTCACCATGGGCCTCAATTGGCTCCCAAATATCACTTTGGAGAACCCACGAAAACAGTCTTAGCAAACTGCTACAAGAAGGGAAAGGTGAAACTCTGTGTGATGAATTCACACATCAGAAAGCAATTTCTCAGAAAGCTTCTTTCTAGTTATTTTCTGAGGATATTTCTGCTTTCACCTTGGGCCTCAGTGCACTCCCAAATATCACTTTGCAGATTCCACGCTAACAATGATAGCAAACTGCTTTGTGAGGACAAAGTTGTATCTCGGTGAGATGAATTCACATATCATAAAGAAATTTCTCAGAATGCTACTTTCTACTTTTTCTTGGAGGATATTTCCTTTGTCACAGAAAGCTTCCTGGCACTAAGAAATATCCCAATGCAGATTTCAAGAAAACACTGTTGGTAAACGGATCAATGAAAAGGAAAGTGCAGCTCTGTGAGTTGCATTCACATGTCACAATGCAGTTTTTCAGAACGCATGTTTCCAGTGTTTATCTGAGGATATTTCCTTTTTCACCATAGCCCTCCATGGGCTCCCAAATATCACTTTGCCAATTCCACGGGAACAGTCTTAGCGAGCGGCTTCATGAGGAGAAAGGTGTAACTCTGTGAGATGAATTCACAGATCACATAGAAGTTTCTCAGAAAGCTTCTTTCTCATTTTGATGGGAGGATATTTCCTTTGGCCTTATAGTCTTCAAAGGGATCCGAAATATCAGTTCTCAGATTCCACAAAAACAGGGCTAGCCAATGGCCCCACGAAATACAGGTGTAACTCAGGGGTTGAACACACACATCACCAAGCGGTTTCTCAGAAAGCTGCTTTTTTTTTTTTCCCGGATGAGGTTATTTGTGGTATCGGAGCGCCACCTTGTGTCTTTTTGCAGATTCTGCGAAAACTCTGTTGGCAAGCTTCTCAATGAAAACAATGATGTAACCCTGTGGACTGAATTCACCCACAACAAAGACGTTTCTGAGAAGGCTTCTCTGTAGATTTCTCTGAGGATATTTTATTATTCACCATGAAATTCAACGATATCCAAGACATCACTTCTGAGATTCCACAAAATCAGTGCTAGCAAACTCCTCCATGAAAGGGTGGTGTAACACTGTGAAATGAATTAACACATCACTAAGCAGTTTCTCAGAAAGTTCCATTCTGGGTTTTCTCGGAGGATATTTCCTTTGTTACACTCAGCTGCATAGCGCTAAGAAGTATCCCATTGCAGATTTCAAGAAAACTGTGTTAGCAAACTGATCAAAGAAGAGAAAAGTAAAACTCTGTGAGTTACATTCACATATCGCAATGCAGTTTCTCAGAATCCTTCTTTCCAGTGTTGATCTGAGGATATTTCCTTTTTCACCAGAGCCCTCAATGAGCTCCCAAATATCACTTTGAAGAATCTACGACAACAGTGTTAGCAAACTGTTATGAGAAGGGAACGGTGAAACTCTGTGTGTTGAATTTATACATCAGAAAGGAATTTCTCAGAAAGCTTCTTTCTAGTGATTATCCGAGAATATTTCGTTTTTCACCATGAATCTCAATTGGCTCCCAAATATCACTTTGCAGATTCAACGGAAACAGTGATAGCAAACTGCTTCATGAAGACAAACTTGCAACTCTGTGAGCTGAATTAACACATCACAAAGAAGTTTCTCACAAACCATCTTTCGCGTTTTAATTGAGGATTTTCTTTTATCAGAGTAGGCCTCAATGCGATCCAAAGTAGCCCTTCTCAGGTTCCTCAAAGACAGTGTTAACGCACTGCTCCATGAAACGTAAGTGTAATTCTGCGAGATGAATTCACACATCACACAGAAGTTTCTAAGAAAGCTTCTTTCTAGTTTTTGTCTGAGGATATTTCCTTTGTCCCCGTAAGCTTCGTTGCACTAAGAAGTATCCCATTGCAGATTTCAAGACAACTGTGCTGGCAAACTGATCACTGATGATAAACCTGTACTTCTGTGAGCTGCATTCACACATCGCAATGCAGTTTCTCAGAACGCTTCTTTCTCGTTTTGATCTGAGGATATTTCCTTTTTCACTGTAGCCCTCAAAGAGCTCCCTAATATCACTTTGCAGAATCCATGACAACAGTGTTAGCAAACTGTTACAGAAGGGAAGGGTGAAACTCTGTGTGATGAATTCACACATCAGAAAGCAATTTCTGTGAAAGCTTCTTTCTAGTTATTATCTGAGGATATTTTCTTTTCCCCATGGGCCTCAAATGGCTCCCAAATATCACTTTGCAGACTCCTCGAAAACAGTTTTAGCAAACTGCTACAAGAAGGGAAAGGTGAAACTCTGTGTGATGAATTCACA
>NW_016814639.1:20690-26312 GCF_001698545.2 Rhinopithecus bieti | reverse complement strand
AAGAGATGCAGATGGGAAACCCGAGTCATGGAGAGCAAAAGTGACCTGCCACGGGTTAGCTAGCATGTCAGTAACACAGCTAGAACTAGAGCTGAAATTGTTGCTCTTTATCTGAAATGTCATGGTAGTGTTTGCAGGCTGAATGGTGGGCTCACTTTCCAGTACTTAAGGCAAAGGTGGGCTCTACACCCAGCTGTTTTAGAGGAAGTGGTGGCAGATAATTCACCCCCTAACTCGGGACCAAGGAGATCTGAGACATAGGGGACAAAGCTGAGTTGATTTTAGGGTATGAGGTAACTACAGACTCTGGGCTGGTGGATTTTTGCAACCAAGGCAGGGCCTGGTATTAATGGAATCCTGTGTCTTTCAGGGGTGGGAGTGAAGATAGACCTGGTGAGTTTATATCCTGAATGTTTTTGAACATCTTGAGAAGACCACCCATGAAGTTCATGTGTTTTCTTGTTGCTTTCTGTCTAGGTGTTGTGCAGACGTGTCTGGAAACTGTTTGAGAAAATACCATGTGGTGGCAAACGTTCTTGCTGTGTGGGCTGAGCTTGTTGCTTCTTGCTGCCACCAGCCTATTGCTGAGACTTTACTTATTTTATAACCAAGTTGGTCTGAGATTGGCATACAGCATAAAGAAGGAGAACTTCCTGGTGACTATTTGAGGCAGCCTAGCTGTAAAGTCAGTGCGTGCAGAATCACTCAACAGCAGAACTGGAAGTTGCATTGGAGGTGATCTAATCCAACTTCCTCCTTGTAGAGATGAGAAAACTGAGTCACGGAGCAAAAGTGACCTGCCAAAGGTTAGCCAGCATGTCAGTGACGTGTTAGAACTAGACCTCAGGTCTCGTTTGCCCTATGTACCGGAAAATGTGTTGACCATCCAGCCTGCAGATGCCTCCATGACATTTCAGACAAGGAGCAAGGCCCATTGCTTATCATTTGCTTGTCATTAGAAATTGACAATTGATGAACTTCATCTCACAGGCACGGAAATGGATCAGGTACTGTCCCAGGCTTTGCTGGGCATGGGCAACGATTAGTGTCAGGACCGAACTGCTTTTGCCGATGACTTGGGCGCTTTGGAGAGCTAAGATTGGGATTTTGCAGGGATGGGATTGGGGCCAACATTGGTCAGTCAGACCCTGCTACCTTGGAGAACCTGATTAATGCCTAGCAGTGTGGGGTTTAGCCCAACCTGCTTCCTGGATATTCTTCCACCTGTGAGTGGGCACTTGTTGGAGCTGATGCCTATTACTTCTTTTCTCTGTCTTGCTCTCTCTCACAGAAGCTTGAGAAACAGACATTACACAGCATGAAAAGCCCACATCTGCAGCGGAGGTGCTGAGAAGCCACTAGTGAGGCAGCTGTGAGTCCTCAGACATGTGTTAGTGCTGGTGGCTCAGGGCCAAGTGAAATCTCTGGCTCCAATCATGTGGCTACCCTCTGTAAAAGTTGGCTGTCTGAAAGAATGCAACAGGAAAATCAGAAACGCCTGCATGCGTTTCCCTGTTGCAGTTGCTGCAGAGCAGTTCAATCCCACTCAAGTCCCAGTGATGTTACAGAGATCCTTTAATATCATCTGGAAACCCAGACACCTGGTTTTGCCATTTGTGAGCTCTCATGACTCATCGCCATGCTCCACTCACCTCTGAGATGAGAGTGGCTTTCCCAGCTGGAGGTTGCTTTTGTGTAGATGGTCGGTTGGCTACATTTCCAGAAGAGAGTAAAAGGTGCATGACTTAGGTGTGATCTTGGTCATCAGAACAAAAAGTGAAGAATAACACACCATTGCTCTGTGAAAACTGGCATGTAGTTATCTTGCTTCTGGGAAAACGTCACCTCCTGGTCGTCTACTGACCTAAAGCAAGGAACCAGGGGTATGTGAAATATGTTTGACACATACTTCAAACCCTCCCCCCCTTTTTTTTTTGAGACAGAATCTTGCTCTGTCGCCCAGGCTGGAGTGCAGTGGCCGGATCTCAGCTCACTGCAAGCTCCGCCTCCCGGGTTCACGCCATTCTCCTGCCTCAGCCTCCCAAGTAGCTGGGACTACAGGCACCCGCCACCTCGCCTGGCTAGTTTTTTTGTATTTTTTAGTAGAGACGGGGTTTCACCATGTTAGCCAGGATGGTCTCGATCTCCTGACCTCGTGATCCACCCGTCTCGGCCTCCCAAAGTGCTGGGATTACAGGCTTGAGCCACCGCGCCCAGCCCAAACCCCTTTTCCAAGGCTGCAAGCTAGCTAGAAATACACACTCTGTTATACTGACATACCTTCTTGAAAAGTAATGGCATTTTAAAAAGGGAGTGGGGTGAAAGTGGGGAGGTGCTTGGAACTGATAATATTGCATTACTTTTGGAGAACTGCAATATGCTCTGCTTGGACAAAAGGAAGTTAGGCTGCGATAATATAATTCTGGATTCCATGGAATGTTGCAGCTCAGAGGGGCAAGAGATAAAAGATAGAGGCACAGCATAGTGGTAAGTTTCAGGTTTTTATTTTATACGAAAACCTCCTTTTGTCATAAATATGGATTGAATGTAATAGAAGAGTATTAGATTTCTGTGAATCAAAATGGAAACATGCTTACTTGGCTGTGCTTTGTATTATCTGAAAATACCAAGTGTGCCTCATCAATAGCCTTTGTGCTAAAAGACTTGCAAAATAATTTCAGAAAAGGTGTTTTGGCAATTAACAACTGTTTAACTAGAGGGAAATAAATAGCCTACTTGATGAAACTACCTGGGAAGCACCCTTGCTGGTGCAACATATGTCTATGCCCCATTGCTCTATGTCCAAGCATGTTTCTTCAATTATGGATCAGGGTGTGTAAGTTAGAGAACCATGGAGTCATAGGCGAGACATAATTTATGCAGATTTGCCCGAGTTTATATAGCACTTTGTTATTCAACACAAAAGCAGCCACCATAGCAACCTCAGGATCACAAAATCCTTGTGGTACCTCTGAGAGAGAGATCATCCTCTTGCAAAATGTTGAAGCATGCAAACCTTCCACAGCCACATAGTTTATCTTTGCCCTGTGTGAACAGGGAGCTAGCTGGATGGCTAAAACGCTTTTTTCCTTTTGGTGTGATCTTAATGTCCCATTAACGCACAGTCTATGTTAAGTAAGCTAGCTAGTAGGTGGATTTTCTCCTCCCTCAGAGTTTGTTTTCATTTTCATTTCCTTAATGATTTGAAAAGTTATTTTCAAAGGTTCCTAGGACAGAACCCACTGGCACTATGCTGGGCATGGCTTCCTTTGCTGCCGAAGTGCAGACCCTCTGCAGCCTAACAGAACAAGGCCTTTGAGCAGCTAGTGGGTAAGGCGTATAGTAATGAGCTCCAGCTGTTGAGTTAAGCGCCAAGGAACTGAGGAGAGCCCAAATGGAGAGGCTCTGCCCTTACCTTTCCTGTTTTGGTATCCAGACCATGGGTCCAAATTCAAGCTGATGTCCCCACTTCTGAACACCCCTAGTGACCTGCAAGTGTCCTTCTTGTGCTACACATGGCAGACTCCTCAGCTCACAGGTCTTGGGTATTACCTGGAAAAGGATCCTAGGATGGAGTACAGATAAAGTGCATCTCTGAAAACAAATGAAAAGCCCTGATGTGTAGAGTCTGCATATTGTTGTGGTGTAAATACTCCCATCGTAGCCCAAGTTCAAACTAGCAGCAACTTAACAACCAGCTCACAAAACTCCTGAAAATCTAACAGCCGGCTCCAGTACAGTGGTGTCCCAGGTTATCTCATCTGCTACCCACAGCCAGTCTCAGGGATAGGTTGGTGTCCTCAATCCCATTTAAGGGAAGCAGAAACAGGCCTAGAGGGCTTAAGGCAGTGATTCTCAAACTTTACTGTGCATATGAATCACCTGGGGATCTTGTTAAAAGGGGATCCTGTGATTCTGCATTTTTAACAAGCTCCCTTGTGACAAGTTTCCACAGTTAATTAAAGGTATAGTCAACCTTCTGGAAAAGGAGAGGGGGCTAAAAGATGGTGTCTCACAACTGACAAGTCATGCTCTGCCCACTTGTCCAAGCCACACTCTTTGATTCCCCAATCAATTCCACTCCTGGAATGCTCAGGGACTCTCATGGGCCCTCACAGCAGCCACTAGCAAAAGGCTGTAGGACACAACACAGACCGGCCTTTCAGGCAAAGGGGAAACTGGGTCTTTTCTTTCCAATGCGCACAGGTTAGGGACAGGCTCAAAGAAGAACTTTCATGGATTCATGGCCATATGATGGCCTTTTGCGTGACCCAATGCTAACCCTATAAAGCAACCCCTCTCCTTGAGTTTACTCATATTATGTGACTTTACGGTACTGCACCCTTAGGAATTTGCTCAAATTCTGTATTTCCCTCCTCTCTTGGTCTTAGAGGAAAAAATCTGTTGCTGCATATTATAGAGGAGCTGAAAATTGAGGCTATTCTTTGTCTACCTGATAATTATAAACTCAGGGGCTAAGATCAGCCACCCAGAAAACAATTACAAATGAGCTAATGTGGGTCCTGTTTTCACTCAAGTTCATCACCTTGTAATAAAGACTTAGAAGAACTGGAGAGATGACTGAATGGAGAAACCTAAGCTCAGGGGACTGTGTGTCTTGGATGATGCTAAATTCTGGGGAAAACAGGTAACAGTATTCCTGAGCTCAGACAGCCTGCAGTCTACTGGGGGTAACGCAGGCCCACGAAACACTGTATGAGAGAGTATACAGTAAAAGGTCCAGCTGGGCAGTGAGATTTAGATTATGTTTGTTGTACAGAATGCCGTAGTGTCTATGGGCAGGGCTACTGTCTAGACTGTCAGAGCACAGTCTCCAAGGGAATGTGTGTTCTTCATTCTTGTTTTAAGAGTGTTCATTCAATTGTATAATCAAAAGATTCAACTGTATCCAAGATACTTTCTAGTTAATAGAATGCACGAGCAAGGGATTCTTTTCTTTTCCTTGGGAGATTGTCTCACAATCAAAACCATCTTTCTAGTAAAACAATTTTATCCTGACATTCAGCTCCAATTCTTTTTTCATTTTCTTCTCCTGAGTCTGGAGAAACCAAGTGAGTCATGATGATCCATTTATTTGCTGCCAAATGTATGTTTGCTGTTATAGAGACATAATCTTAACTGCGTCTCTCTGCTTTTCTTTATCACCCTAACAAATTTCACTCTGTGTCTGCTACAGGGATACCTTTGTGTTTATAGGACAAGAGAGTGCACAGTCACATACCTTATCCCTTCTCTACCTATAGAAATCCTCCTCATCCCCTCAGGCCCAATTTGAAATGCCACATTATCTGGGAAGCCTTCCCCAGTCCCCACAGTTAGTTGGAAGGTATTATATTTTCTCTGGGTCTATAGCCTTGTGTCCCCTTCCCAATGTGAATACGTATTTGACTCTGCCTTCCATTAGAGGTAATTATCTTATGGTCTTTCCCCCTTTCTTACCTCCACCCCAGCTAGAATGTAAGATTAAACCTGTAGATTAATTAATAATTTTAATTATCGGCCGGGTGCGGTGGCTCAAGCCTGTAATCCCAGCACTTTGGGAGGCCGAGACGGGTGGATCACGAGGTCAGGAGATCGAGACCATCCTGGCGAACACGGTGA
>NW_016814639.1:18505-20456 GCF_001698545.2 Rhinopithecus bieti | reverse complement strand
AAAAAAAAAAAAAAAAAAAAAATTATCAATTACTGAGTACCTACTAAGTAGCAGGCATTTTACAAGAGGGTGTTTTAAAAATGCAAAATAACTCTTTATCAGAGGTGTCATCATCCTATTTCACTGAAGGTCAGAGAGGTCAGCAACTTGCCTGGAATCTCCCAACAGCAATAGTTTAAACCTGACCCAAAGCCCACATTTTTTCATTCCACCCCCTACTGTATGCTCTCCTGGAGGGTAGGGACTAAGGTATTCAGCCAGATTAATTGTTTAATTTTAAGTTGTCGAATGAATACATACAGGAAGCGGTATGTGTTACTTTGCTCATGGTATCAATAATGAGGTGCTAGAAAAGGGACTGCCACCCCGCTGGTGCCCCTCCTTGCATGGCCTCCCAGGGTACAGCACTCAGGTCTCCTTTCTTTCAATCTCTGGGTACTGTGCCATGTCCCCATTTGTCTGTTCCTTCCCATTCAGTCAACTAGTTAAGCTTATAAATGGATGCACTTTGATGCTATTGTATTAATGGATGCTAATAGGTATTTTCCTTCATTCAACATTTATATAACAAATATTTAATGTACAGTGCCAGGCACATAGGAGGAGTCTTATACATATCTATTGAATAAATGTACTAGAGGCAGAATGGAACTGTTTGTGACAATAAAGATAGGAATACAGACACAGTTAGGTTAGAGCTAATCTCTCTCTCTCTCTCTCTTTTGTTTTCTGTTTTTTGTTTTTTTGGGATGGAGTCTCTCTCTGTCACCCAGTCTGGAGTGCAATGGCACGATCATGGCTCACTGCAACCTCTGCCTCCTGGGTTCCAGTGATTATTCTGCCTCAGTAGCTGGACTACAGGTGTGCACCACCACGCCCGGCTATTTTTTTGTATTTTTAGTAGAGATGGAGTCTCACCATGTTGGCCAGGCTGGCCTCAAACTCCTGACCTCAGGTAATCCAGCTGCCTCGGCCTCCCAAAGTGCTGGCATTACAGGCGTGAGCCACCATGCCCGACCAGGTTAGAGCTAATGTCTAGCAAACACATCCAGGTACCAAGTACTGTGCTGAACCAGGGACACCAAGATGACTAAGACTGGCATGGTGTCTGCCCTCATTGAATTTACTCTCTAGTAGGTGATGCATTGCACTTTATACTACATCTACTTGAATTAATGTCCTAATCAAAAAGAGGAGGCTAAAAATATATTTTAGGGGAGGAGGTCATGAGAGATTAAAATGACCATGTAGGATTTTCTGCCATTGAACTTTACTATGAAGAATTGATTCTAGATGGCAAGTCTCTATGTGGACTTTCTCTTCTTTCACCTTTTCTTTCAGTTAATTGTCAACTTGGGAAGGAGGTGGGGGCACACCTTCCTAAGGGCTTGTAGCATCATTTGCAGTGAGTGCTTTTATCATTTAAAAATTATGTAACTATCAAATGAAAACATGGTCACCATAAAAATCTTCTAATAATACCTTATTACCTTCAGACTTTGTCTCAAACCCATTTTCCAGAAGCACTCACAGTTACAGATTGCAGTGTCTCCATCTAGACATTTTTCTCTGCACTTATGAAAACAAATGTACATACACTTAAATAGTACAGTATTTATTTTTATAAAAGTAAAATCACTTTTTTCTATACATTCTTCAGTGAATAGCTTTTTTATCTAACAATATATCTTGGATAACTTTCCATGTTGCTACTTATGGATCTATATTTTTCTTCCATTTTTTAAAAACCAAACTGTTGCATTTAAACTGCAGTATAGTATTCCATTGTTTGGATGTATGAAAGTTTTATTTAACCATTTCTATACTGGTGAATATTTAGGTTGTTTCCAATTTGTTTACTCTTATAAAGAATGTTGCAGTGAGCATCCTAGGCAATTCCCCTTATGCACATGTGTATCAATATTTCTCTTTTTTTTTTTTTTTTTTTTTT
>NW_016814639.1:11533-16289 GCF_001698545.2 Rhinopithecus bieti | reverse complement strand
AAAAAAAAAAAAAAACTTGCAGAATGTAATATAATATAAAGGGAGAAAAAAAGAATATTCAGAGCACCATTTTTTATAAGCACAGAAAAATGTTTTTACAAATATTTATAAAGATGATGGAAATAGCTTTCTCCAAAATGATTATCCATCTATGGAGTAGAGCAGTTGCATTTTGCACCTCAAATGTTTGTGACTTCCTATAGAAATACATTGGCTTTACTTTTCTTTAGAAAGTCAATGTATTATGTGGATATTTCACGTGGAAGATGGCCAGCGTTATCTAGGAAAAACAAATGGTTGTGTGTAGCTTTTAGTGGTGCCGTTTGGGTTTCTGATCCACAGTTGATGACTTGGTGTTGTATTTCAAGTACCAGAGGATTTAGAATCACACAACTTTGGTTTAGTTTCAGTTCAGCCATTTACTTGCTGTATGACTTTGGGTAAGTCATGTACATCTTTGAGTTTCAGTTTCCTTGAGGGATCAAGCCACTGCTCTGCCTATTTCACTGAGTTATTATGAAAGTGAAATGAGAAAATGAACAGAAAAAGGCTTTAATTACTGTAAACATGAAATAAAAGGGCATTATTAAAGGACATTGAAGAATATGCTCTGATGGTCTTCAAACATTGTACACCACAGGAAAGGGGCCATAGGGGGCAGAGGAAAAATAGCCATGGGAGAACAATGGGAAGACAGAACAGGAAGAAGTTCTGTGGTAGAAAGCATAATATCCAAATATTTTCCACCCTTGTTACAAACCTAACAATAGGGACCCTCCAAGTGGTGGATAACAAAATCATAGGGTCGTGGTGAAGAGCCTTAGGAAAATGGAAGTCTGATTCTGGTGCACTGGAAGTTTCAAGGAACTGGGGAGTCAGAGTGGTAAGTAACACCTATTGTGTGCCTACCACAGGACAAGCACTGGGACAAGTGCCTTACATACATTATCTCGTCTATCCTATCAAGAAACTTGCAAATCTGGATCTTAACTGCATTTTACAAATGGAGAAATTGATTTGTGAATGTTCTGTGTCCCCAGTTGGCCAGCAAAATGAACCAACCTATCTCTTCCCCACCAACTCCTTTCTTTCACCTGAGGAGTCTGAATCTCTACATTTGTCTTTCTATCTTCTCATCTTTCATTGCTTAATCACACCTCAGGCAATCTTTTATCCATACGTGTATATATATACCTCTATCCCCTTTGCACACCTTTGTTTTCAATCTCTTTCTTCCAAATGTTGCCCAGTCACGTCAAGAAAAGGTATTTGTCCTTAACCAGAGTTTTGCTCTTGTCACCCAGGCTGGAGTGCAATGGTGCGATCTGGGCTCACTGCAACCTCTGCCTCCAGGGTTCAAGCTATTCTCCTGCCTCAGCCTCCGAAGTAGCTGGGATTACAGGCACCAACCATCATGCCTGGCTAATTTTTGTATTTTTAGTAGAGATGTGGTTTCACAATGTTGGCAAGGCTGGTCTTGAACTCCTGACCTCAGGTGCTCCACCTGACTTGGCCTCCCAAAGTGCTGGTATTACAGGCGTGAGCCATGGTGCCTGACCCTATATGCTTTTTCTTTTATCCTTAACTTTTTTGAGCCTTTGTTTACTCATCTATAATAAGACAACTCATAGGTGAGATGTGAGGTTTAAATTTGATTGCATTGTGAAAGCACATGGCAGTCTCTAAATCTCTAATCTCTAAATCTAAATGTAAGTTATATTTTACCTTTCTCTAGAGAATGCTAATTACTGGATAAAAGTATTCAGTGAAGCATGACAGGGCTTTGTCCTTTACCATATTGAATCAAAATATGTATCAATAATTGGAAAAATGTCATAAAATATGCTGAGCAGATTTACATACGCAATAAGTCTGAAAAGCATAGCTTTAATTAATTAATTAATTTATTGAGATGGAGTCTTGCTCTGTCACCCAGGCTGGAGTGCAGTGGTACGATCTCAGCTCACTGCAACCTCTGCCTCCTGGGTTCAATCTATTCTCCTGGCTTACCCTCCCTCATAGCTGGGATTAAAGGCACACGCCACCACCCTGGCTAATTTTTGTGTTTTTAGTAGAGATGGAGTTTCTCCATGTTGGTTAGGCTGGTCTCGAACTCTCGACCTCAGGTGATCTGCCTGCCTTGGCCTCCCAAAGTTCTGGGATTACAGGCATGAGCCACCGTGCCCGGCACACATTTTCTTATATAACCACAATGGTATTATTACACCTAACAAAATTAACAATAATTTCTTATTATCATCTAATATCCTGTCCATATTCAAATTTCCCAGGCTGCCTTGGAGACATTTAATTCAATTGAAGTAGCAGCCAATGCAGGTTCACTACATTTGTTTGTAATGTCCCTCAAATATCTTTTAAACTAGCATAGTCTCCCCTCAATTATTCCCTCCCATTGCCTTCTTAAAAAAAAAAAGGCCACTTCTTATTATATTCTGGATTTTCTGATTGCTTTCTTGGGTTCCATTTAACTTTTTTCTCTATTCCCTATATTTTTTATTCACTTGACACTTGCTCTAAAAGTTTGATAGAGTTTATAGACATTTTTGGCAAGACTATTTCATGGATACTTCTGTGTGCCTCCTGTTGGATCCCATGAGGAGGAACCCAAGGTCTGGTTTATCCTTGTCTTAGTGATGCTAACATTGATCAGCAGGCTCAGGTGGTGACAATGGGCATTACCCTTTTCAGAGGGTCATAGACAAATCGGAATATGATCAAATGTTGTAGACTTGATGGTAAGAGGATGAAAACCCTGTGGCGTCAGGAATATAAAGGAATTAGGAAGAGAAGACTTGGTGATCGTCTTCGATCTCTATTGCTGCCATAACAAATTACTCAAACTTAGTGGCTTAAAACAACACTCATTACATCACAGTTCTGTAGGTCAGAAGTTTGGGTGGGCTTGGCTAGGTTCTCAGATTAGGGTCTTACAAGTCCGAAATCAAGATTTTGGTGGGGTTATGTTCCTTATTGGAGGCTCTGGGGCAGAATAGACTTCTAAGTTCATTCAGGTTATTGGTAGAATTCAGTTCCTTGGGGTCGTAGGACTGAAGACCCAATTTCCTTGCTGGCTGTCAAATGAGGGTTAGTCTTTGGAGTTAAATGTTGCCTTCATTCCTTCTCATGCTTTCCAACTGGCCTTCCTTAAGCATCAACTGGTTGAGTGTCACTCAAGCTGGGAGTCTTTCTGACTTCTCTTGTTGCTGCATCTGTCTTGCCTCCACATGGAGAAAGTTCTCTATTTTTCAAGGACTCATGTGATTAGATTCACCCACCTGGCCAATCGAGGTCAATCCCTCTAATTTTAAAGTCCCTAACCTTACTATAGTACATCTGCAAAACATCTTTTGCTGTGTAATATAACATATTCACATGTTTTAGGAATTAGGATATGGACATCTTCAGTGGACCATTCTGCTTACCTCAGTGGAGTTGGGAGTGGTGAAATTTGCTAACTGACTTTAAACGTTTGCTTCATAGTTATAAGGAGGTAGACTTGGGCACAATATGAGGCAGGACTCTGAAGATTTAAACTGTGCCAGAATAGAATGATCTGAACAGTGACAGCACGTAAGCAAAGGCTGGCCAGCCCCTGTAGGAGCTATGTAGGAGGCAAGTCTCTTGCATGTTTCATAAATAGAGAGTATAAAAACTGGGGTTAAGAGCACAAACTCTGGAGCCAGACCACCTAAGGTTTCAACCTGGGTGTAGTCAACCTCTCCGTGCCTCAGTTTTCTGGTTTGTAATGTGGGGATTACAATCCTGCCTTTGAGGGTTATTTTGAGGTTTGAATGAATTGCTACTGAGTTAAATGAGTTAATAAAACATGCAAAATGTAAGAAAAACAAGTCACTGGCATAGAACGAGCACTAATGTCAGGTATTATTTTCTGAAAGGAATGAAAATTTGTGAGTCACTTGAAAGTTCAAATTCTCGTAGATATGGGCCGGGCACAGGTGGCTGTATCAGGATTACATGCCTGTAATCCCAGCACTTTAGGAGGCCGAGGTGGGCAGATCACCTGAGGTTGGGAGTTTGAGACCAGCCTGACCAAAATGGAGAAACTCCGTCTCTACTAAAAATACAAAATTAGCTGGTGTGGTGGCACATGCCTGTAATCCCAGCTACTCAGGAGGCTGAGGCAAGAGAATTGCTTGAACCTGGGAGGCGGAGGTTGCAGTGAGCTAAGATCACACGATTGCACGCTACCCTGGGCAACAAGAGCGAAGCTCCGTCCAAAAAAAAAAAAAAGAGAGAGAAGTTCTTGTAGATATGAAAAGCAGTATTTCTCCATACCTCAATTTCCATCATTTTGCAAGGCCATTTTACATGTTTGCCAAATATCTTTTTTTTTTTGAGACAAGATCTTTCTCTGTCACCCAGGCTGAAGTACTAGCTCACTGCAGCCTTGACTTCCTAGACTCAAACAATCATCCCACCTCATCCTAGCTGGGAACACAGGCATGGTACACTGCCTTGGCTAATTAATAATTGTGTGTGCGCACGCGCATGTGTGTGTGTGTGTGTGTAGAAGTGGGGTCACACTGTGTTGCCCCAGCTGGTCTTAAACTCCTGGGCTCAAGCAATCCTCCTGCTTCAGCCTCCCAAAGTGCTGAGATTACAGGTGTGAGCCTCCATACCTGGCCCAAGATATCTTCTTAACACACAGGTTTATTTATTTATTTATTTATTTATTTATTTATTTATTTATTTTTTTGAGACGGAGTCTCGCTCT
>NW_016814639.1:3711-9998 GCF_001698545.2 Rhinopithecus bieti | reverse complement strand
CCCGCCTCGGCCTCCCAAAGTGCTGGGATTACAGGCATGAGCCACTGTGCCCGGCTAATTTATCTTTGTAAGTCTATCCAGCACAGCTTTTTAATGCAATATAATTCAATAAATATTCGTTGACTGTAGTCTGCCGGAAAGACCATTAGACTTGGAGTTGGCAAAGTGTGACTTTGTGTCCTGGTTCTACTACTCCGTAGCTGTGTAACCTTAGGGAAGTTATTTAACTTCTCTTTGCCTCAATTTCTCCATGTTAAAAATGAACATAATTATGCCTATCTTATACCTATCTCCACAGTACCTATTTCACAGTCTTAATTGATAATACATGAGGAAGGACTTAATATTGCCTAGTATGATGTATGACACATAGAAACATAGAGTTTCTCCCCTCAACAGTGTATACTGTGTATTAGTCTGTTCTCACATTGCTGTAAAGAACTAACAGAGACTGGGTAATTTATGAGGAAAAGAGGTTTAATTGGCTCATGGTTCCATGGGCTGTACAGGTAGCATGGCTGCGGAGGTCTCCAGAAACTTACAATCATGGCAGAAGGTGAAGGGGAAGCAGGCAAGTCTTATATGACTGGAGAAGGAGGAAGAGAGTAAAGGTCGGAGGTGGTACACACTTTTAAACAACCAGATCTCGTGAGAACTCACTATCACGAGAACAGCAAGGGAGAAATCCACCCCCATGATCCTATCACCTCCCACCAGGCCCCACCTCTAACACTGGGGATTACAATTCAACATGAGATTTGGACAGGGACACAAATCCAAACCATATCATATGGTTAAGTGCTAAACTGTAATTTAATAACATTCAACATAAAGATTACAGCACTAAATTCAGGTTCTTCATTGCCTGATTGTGAGATCATTTACAAGTATTATTATTATTATTTTGTAGAGACAGGGTTTCACTTTGTTGCCCAGGCTGTTCTCAATCTCTTGGCTTCAGGGATCCTCCCACCTTGGCCTCCCAAAATGCTGGGATTATGGGTGTGAGCCATTGCACCTGGCCAGAAGTTTTAACATATTTTTCTCCACAGAGAAATCTCTTGCGGGACGCAGTGGCTCACGCCTATAATCCCAGCACTTTGGGAGGCCGAGGCGGGCGGATCACGAGGTCAAGAGATCGGGACCATCCTGGCCCACATGGGGAAACCCTGTCTCTACTAAAATACAAAATTAGCCGGGCATGGTGGCATGCACCTGTGGTCCCACCTACTCGGGAGCCTGAGGCAGGAGAATTGCTTGAATCAAGACTATAAAAAAAGAAAGGAGTTTCACCAAAGGCGTATAAAACATAAAAACAACGTCTGACAAAATATATGTGAATCCATCTCTATAACAAATTAACGATCGGCGAGAGAAGAGAACTTGCACTATTATATCACCAGCATAAATGGGGAAGAACAAAAGAGAAATAGCATTGAACTGAGGGAGGTTGACAGTGAGAGAGAGATAGCACAACAACAAAAACAAGCCTGGGGGGCGACAGAGTGAGACGCCATTTTCAAGAAAAAAAAAAAAAAAAATCTCTTAACTTTATAAATATTCCCATTCAGAAGCTATACTCAATCAAATTAGATATTAGGAAGCCAATTTATTTAATATTTTCTAGAGGCTAACTTGACTGGAAATTTTATGATAGATAGGTAGATATAAGGAAAGACCAGATAAACCAGACTTCATAAAGTTGGTATGTTGTTAACTCTATACAGAAAATGATGAATTCTGTATGGATAAATATCATGAATAACCGTTTTTAAAAATTCAACCAAATGAGGCAAATATTTACCAACACATACAACAGAGGAATAATTGTAAATTTATTACAAGGAGTTCCTAAGAAATCAATATGAAAAGGGTAATAAACCCAATGGAGAATACTAGTAGAGCATATAAGAGATAGTTCATAGAAAAAACAAATATAAATTGACAATAAAGGTAGAAAGATGCCAATCTTTTTTAATAATTAGAGGACATTCAAATTAAAACAGCATTAAGGCAGTATTAATTTTCTCATCAGACTGTCCAATACTAAGAAGTGGATTAATAGCTAGATTAATTGATATAGAAAATAGCATCTCTCAAGCTTGATGGTAAGAGAGTAAGCTAGGCACCTTTTTCTACGGCTATTGGCAGGATTTTAAAAAGCTTTAAAATCGTTGACACTGACTCAGAACTCTGCACTTCTCTTTCTCATTTTTCTTCTTAAAGACAAGTGCAATAATTCATTTACTAACAAGATAACAAACAGCCGAACCAAATAACAAACTGGAAATAACACAAGTGTTCCATAAAAGAGCGCCCTGTTTAAATAAATTAAGGTTGCATCCCATCGAGTGGAATGACTTTGCAAGGCCAGTTAAAATGAATACTCTTTGTGTGGTTTAATAATATCATGCACACAATTAAGAGTAAAGTGTAATTTATTTATATAAAGGGCATATATATATATCTATATACCAGTAATTTCCTAGTACATTTCTTGAAGAAAGTCTTAAAAATAAGTTTATAAGAAACTCTTGAAAATGGTTACTTCTGAGAAATGGAACAACTTTTGCGAGAAAGGGTGGAGAGAGGAAGTGGAAAGCCTGTAGTATTAATGTCTCTCCTCTCATTATTTTTGTTTTTTTTTTTTTTTTTTTTTTTTTTTTTTTTTGTGAACTGGTTTCGCTCTTGTTGCCCAGGCTGGAGTGCAATGGGGTGATCTTGGTTCACTGCAGCCTCTGCCTCCCGGTTTCAAGCGATTCTCCCACCTCAGCCTCCTGAGTAGCTGGGATTACAGGTGTGCACCACCACGCCTAGCTAATTTCATATTTTTAGTAGAGATGGGGTTTCACCATGTTGGTCAGGCTGGTCTCAAACTCCTGACTTCAGGTGATCCGCCTGTCTCAGCCTCCCAAAGTGTTGGGATTACAGGGGTGAGCCACCACACCCAGCTGATACACACACACACACACACACACACACACACACACATATATATGTATTTTGAGATGGAGTCTTGCTCAGTTGCCCAGGCTGGAGTGCAGTGGAGCGATCTCAGTTCACTGCAAGCTCCACCTCCCGGGTTCACGCCATTCTCCTGCCTCAACCTCCCGAGTAGCTGGGACTACAGGTGCCCGCCACCATGCCCGGCTAATTTTTTGTATTTTTAGTAGAGATGGGGTTTCACCGTGTTAGCCAGGATGGTCTTGATCTCCTGACCTGGTGATCCACCCGCCCTGGCCTCTCAAAGTGCTGGGATTACAGGTGTGAGCCACTGCGCCTGGCCTGATAGGTTTTTAAAAAGAAACAATTAGGAAGTAGATGACAAGCTCCTCAAACAGTGCTTAACATGTGGTAAGTGCTCAGTAGATGTTAGCTATTGTCATTGTTATTCATCCTTAATTTCGATCTCTCTTTCACTAACTTGATGCATGATCTTAAACTATGTCACTTCCCTTCTCAGGGCCTCATTTTCTCCAGCTTCACAATAAATGGACCCGCACTAGACATTGTGATGTTCTGTGACTCTTCTGTATGGTTTTCTCTGTCCCCACTCTGCCTCACCCTCCTTGGCCGGAAAAGTAGAGGGTATGCTGTAGATTACTTAGAAGATTTCTGGCTGCTTCTCAAGGAATCCATCCTGATTTTGAAGCAGCTCTAACATTGTGCTATGTAATGAAAGGCCCACGGTGTCTGGGTGTTATATTGGGGTCTGTTCTTGAAGATAAAAACAAGGACACTTTTCACTTGAAGTGATGTGGAAAGACTTGTAAGGTTGTGTAAGTAAAAGTTGCTTGACTTTGGGGACATGGTGAACTCACTTTCACTTACTGTGAGGAGAAGTGAGGGTAAAGGAGAAGAAATCTCCAAGTCCAAAAGTGGGATACAATTCTCAGCGTTCTTTTGTTGTAGGATAATGCCTGGTGCGATTTAGCGCTGCCTACCATCTTATCTCTTTTCTTTCTAAAAGTTGTAAACTCAGAGAATCTATTGAGGGGCTTTCCCTCACTATGAGAATGCATCTGTATGTTAAGAATGAATGTTATGGAATTCCATGTTATAAGAGACCTCAGAGGCCATAAGGAGCAGTGATTTTCATGATGAAACTCTACAACGCAGAGATATTTATGTGAGAAGATAGCATAAATATTACCCACTTATTAAATTAAATGAAGAAATTCCGTTAAGCACTAGGAAGCTGGAATTCATTTCATTCCTTAGGGACGTTCCCTTGATTCTATGGAAAAGGAGGGTCTATCTCTTCGCAGTCCTTCTTGGCCCTTCCCTTATATAAAGCACAGTAGTACAAGAATATTTCTCAATGTATTTGAAAATTGTTTTGTTTACTTCTGTGATTTCAGAGTTGTTTTTGGAGTATGTGTACATGAAAAGTGGCCATGAAAACAGTCAAAAGCGAATGCAGGTTTCCTTTCTTTCTCTGGTTCAGCAGTCATCTCACTATGACTGTGAGTTGATGTCTCTATCAAATTTGAGAAATCTTTGCAATATCTGCCATGTAAATTAGACACAAATACCCATGACCTCACATGAACTAATGAGCGGCTCCCCCTGCAACAGAGCTCACCATGGGGACTTGTAGCAATTCATTATGTATTTCAATGGGGGAAATAAATTAAAGCAACCTAACAAAACTGCTGTTAAATCAAGGAAATTTTTATTAAAATTCAGACCAACTGAGAGGAAAAATTCTATCTTTCTGTTCTTTTCTTTTCACTCTGTTTTCTTGTCCTACATGCGTCCTTCCCCTTGGCATAAGGCAGGTTAAAATGTAGGGTGAAAAAAATAATCAGGATCTTGACATTTATGATAAGAACAAACGCTTCAATCAGTGATACTAATGCCTTAAGCACCCACGCACTCTATCATTAAACGGAGATGATTTTTTTTTTTTTTAAGCAGGGAGTCAGGATGCTGGCCATACATTATTTAAGCAATAAAGAAGACAAAGGGTCCTCATTCCATGTCTAGTCACGTTTTCGATCATCTGCCCTCTCTCCCAGGTTACTCTAAGCATGGGAAGTTGCTCTTCCAAAATTGTGAGCTCTCTCTGAGCTTTATCTAAAAAATATTTTCATATAAAACAAGAATGAATATTGTAATACTACTAATCAATGGGAGTAACTTTCATTTGCTGTATAGGTGGCATGTTAGAAGCTTTCTATGGTATCTCATTTATTCTTCATGTCAATCTTGGGAGCTTAGCTTATTTATTTCCATTTTACAGTTAGAGAAACTGAAATTCAAAAAAGTGAATTATCTTAACTGAGATAACTTATCTATGCTAAATCTAGATGTGACCTTCTTAACCACTGTACAGGCTGCTGCTCCACAATCTCCACCGACTATGCATGTACATGTGTGCGTATGTGTGTGTGCAAGATTTAAGGAAATGGCTTCGTTGAGCTTAACACCAATATCCATGAGACAGAAATTAAAGGGACATCAGTATATAGCAAGCAAAATGAATACTGAATGCCCTAAATCTCCCTAGAAGAAATGAGAGCTGGCTGTCTTGCCTGCTGGCCACCTGTTGAAAATACCATCCTGAGATGGGCCTTTTCCTTAAGTAATCGTAAGCCTTAGACAATGAACCCTCGAACCTCATTGCCAACCATGGGCTTCTACTTTTACCAATTTTGGCCTCACTTGCCACTTACACTGGGCATTCCTCAGTGAGTTCGGGTATTTCTTACCATGTGAGCATCACTACTCTTTCATTTTCTAAATCTTCAATCTTCTTGGTTTCTCCCTAAATTGTGGTTTCAGTGGCTGCCATTTCTTTTTTCTTTTTCTTTCTTTCTTTATTTTTTGAGATGCACTTTCGTTCTTGTCACCCAGGCTGGAGTGCAATGGCGCGATTTCGGCTCACTGCAACCTCCACCTCCCGGGTTCAAGCGATTCTCCTGCCTCAGTCTCTGGAGTAGCTGGGATTACAGTCACACACCACCATGCCCAGCAAATTTTTGTATTTTTAGTAAAGACGGGGTTTCACCATATTGGCCAGCTGGTCTCGAACTCCTGAACTCAGGTAATCCACCTGCCTCAGCCTCCCAAAGTGCTGGGATCACAGGCGTGACCCACTGTGCCTGGCCTAGTGGCTGCCATTTTTTATGTTTCTCTGTAGAAATTACCTTTGGCTGAGCATAGTGGCTCACACGTGTAATCCTAGTGCTTTGGGAGGCCAAGAAGGGAGGATAGATTGAGGCCAGGAATTTGACATCCACCTGGGCAACATAGCAAGACTCTTTCTCTTAAAAAAAAAAAAA
>NW_016814639.1:0-968 GCF_001698545.2 Rhinopithecus bieti | reverse complement strand
CAGAGCACAGTAGCTGGGTTGCTAAGGTGTGTGGAACAAAATAAGATATCTACGCATTGAAAGGGAGATTGTCATCTAGAAAGACAATGGAATTCATCCCACTAATGGAAATATGTAATTAACAAGCTGCTGGTGTCAGTCTGTAGTGAGAACCCTGGCTTGGGTTCTTGCCTCCTATAGAGTGGCAGTCTTGTCAACGTCTTCTGGCTCCTTGTGGGGGTGGCACAGATACAAGTGCAAAAAGGAAATCAGCCTCCCCACTTTCATGGAATCTTAGATGTTTGAGACTACATTCCAAGGTATGTGAATAAGTAGACGAGCATGACATTTTCTTTTGAAATGTGATCTTTTGACTTCAATTAGTAACTACGAATCAGGGATAAATGGTTTGCCAGGATACCTTATTGCTGTTAATTTTGCTACTACATAGTACATATGTATGATGATGCTTTCTCTAGCACTTGTGTAGCTTTTTATAGGATATATCTATATTGCTTCACATACATTATCTAATTTTGATTTTCATTCTCAAAACAACCCTGCGCAGTTAACATAATCTGCAGGGCAGGTATTATTATCCCAAATGAGGAAACTGAGGCTCACAAAAATTAAGTAGCTTGCATAAGGTCAGATGGCTGCCAACATTGAAGGAAGATAGATGTTTAGTCTTAATGAAGAATCTCAGTAATACATATATGCACCAATTTTCTCACATACTTGCATGTACATGTGTATACCCCTTTCTTGCCTCTCGTTTGGCAAACTAAACACATTTCTTTTATGGCCAGGCAAATCCTTATGATGACTGGGTTAACTATCCTCTTGAAAAGGGCATTGCCTGTGATCTGGACTCAGGTCCGGATCAGATGAGAGCCTCCCGTACGGAGATTCTACATACAGGAAAGAAGAAACAAAATGAATCACTTCATTCTCCCATCTTTCTCCTCAACCATGTAGCCATCCCTTAT
>NW_016814638.1:4985-14152 GCF_001698545.2 Rhinopithecus bieti | reverse complement strand
ATTCGAGCTTCCCAGCAGGTTTGTTTACCTACTTAAGCCTCAGCAATGGTGAGCGCCCCTCCCCCAGCCTCACCGCTGCCCTGCGGATAGATCGCCGCAGACTGCTGTGTTAGCAGTGAGGGAGGCTCCGTGGGCGTGGGACCCTCCCAGCCAGGTGTGGGATACACTCTCCTGGTGTGCCTGTTTGCTTAAAGCACAGTATTGGGGTGGGAGTTACCCAATTTTCCAGATGTTGTGTTTCTCAGTTCCCCTGGCTAGGAAAACGGATTCCCTTCCCCCTTGTGCTTCCAGTTGAGGCGATGCCTCGCCCTGCTTCAGCTCTCGCTGGTCAGGCTGCAGCAGCTGACCAGCACCGATTGTCTGGCACTCCCTAGTGAGATGACCCCAGTACCTCAGTTGAAAATGCAGAAATCACCGGTCTTCTGTGTCGCTCGCGCTGGGAGTTGGAGACTGGAGTGTTCCTATTCCCATTTTGCATTTAAAGTTTCTTGTAGGTAACATGTAACTTGATCTTGTTATCCACTCTTATAATCTCTGTTTTTTAAGTGGTGTATTTCGACCTTTGACATTTAAAGTGATTATTGATATAGCTGATTTAGTATCTACCATATTTAGCACTTCTTTCTACTTGTTTCCTCTTTTTTTTTTTTTGGTCTTCAACAATTTTTTAACCTTTTATGGCTTGAATTGAACATTTTGTAATTCTGTCTACTCTCCATTGTTACCATATCAATTACACTTCTTTTTTAAAAATGCTTTCTGTTGTCCTAGAGTTTACAATATAAATTTACAACTAATTGAAGTCTATTTTTAAGTAACACTATATTGCTTCATAGATAGTTCAAGTATCTTTTAATACCAAAATGTTCCCAGTTTCCCCTCCTATTCCTTGTATCATTGCTGTCATTTCTTCCATATATTCATAAGCATATATATGCATACATACACACATAAACAGATACAATAAAATACATTTTGCCATTATTTTGAACATGTTTCTGTTAGTTTTGTTAAGATTAATAAATATAAAATATTTTATTTTATATTTGATTTTTCATTTGATTTTTTAAATTTTTTTTTCTTGATTACATTGATTTTCATTTATTCATTTTCTCATGCTCTTTTTTTCTTCATGTAAGTCCAAGTTTCTGATTTATATCATTTTCCTTCTTTCTAAAGAATCATTTTTAACCTTTCTTGCAGGGCACATCTGCTGGCAACAAATTCCCACAATTTTTGTTTGTCCAAGACAGGCTTTATTTCTCCTTCACTTTTGTAAGATAATTTCACAGGGTACAGAATTCTACGCTGACGTATTTTTTTCTCAAAACTCTAAATATTTCACTCCATGCTCTTCCTTGCGTCACTTCTGGGAAGAAGTCATATGTAACTTTTGTTTTGTCCCTCAAGGGCAAGGTATGTTTTCTTCTGGCTTCTTCCAGTATTTTCCTTTATTTTGATATTTTAAATTTAAATATAATGTGCCTGACAGTATTTTGGCATTTATCTTGTTTCTTGTTTTCTGAACTTTCTAGACCTATGGTTTGCTATCTGACATTAATTGGGGGAGGGGGCAAGTTTTCAGTCATATTGCTTCAAATATACCATCTTTTTTTTTTTTTCTCAAGGTATTCTCCTTCTGGTATTTGTATTACACGCATGTTACACCTTTTGTAGTAGTCTTACAATTCTTGGACTTTTGAGGGTTTTTTTTTTCAGTCTTTTTAGCTTTGCTTTTCAGTTTTGGAAGTTTTATTGTCATATCCTCAAGCTCAGGGGTTTTACCTCAGCTGTGTTGTCTAATAATGAGCCCACCAAAGGCATTCTTCAGATATTTTACAGTGTTTTTTATCTCTAGCATTAAAAAAACTGGAGATGGGATATTGCTGTGTTGCCCAGGCTGGAGTGCAGTGGCTATTCACAGGCAGAATCAAAGTACACTACAGTGTTGAACTCCTTGCCTCAAGCAATCCTCCTTCCTCAGCCTCTTGAGTATCTGGGATTACAGGCGTGTATCACTAGGCCTGGCTTTCTAGCATTTTAAATTCGAAAATTTTCATCTCCCTGTTTACATTATTCATCTTTTCTTGCATGTCATCTGCTTTTTTTCCTATTAAGGTCCACAGCATATTAATCATAATTTAAAATTTTCTGGTCTGATAATTGCAACATTCCTACCCTATCTGCCTCTGGTTCCCATATCTGTTCAGTTTATTCAAACTGTTCTTTTTTTCTTGCATTTTAGTATGCCTTCTAATTTTTTGTTGAAAGGTGGGGATATGATGCACTGGGTAAAAGGAACTGCAGCAAATAGGCCTTTATTAAATGTTGTTAAAAGAAAAACTTCAGCCTAATTAAATTTAATGGCGCTTAATTGAGTTCTGAATGATTTGCAAATTGGGCAGTCCCCAGAATCACAGTAGATTCAGAGACTCTGGGGATGCCTTGTGGTCAGAACAGATTTATAGACAAAAAAGTAAAGTAACGTACAGAAATAGGAAGTGAGGAACAGAAACAGCTGGATTGATTACAAGTTGGCATTTGCCTTATTTGAATACACTTTGAACACTCAGCAGTGTATGAGTGGTTGAAGTATGGCTGCTAGGATTGGCCAAGATTCAGCCATTGTTACAGGAGCATACTCCTAAGTTAGATTTTCAATCTTGTCTACCTATTAAGTTAGGTTGCAGTTTGTCCACAAGGACTCAAATATAGAAGTACAGAGTCCTTCTCAGGCCGTATTTATTTCACTTTAACAATGTGTAAATAAGGTGTGGAAGATGGGAAATTCTACAGTTCTGTCTCAGTCTTTGGTGAGCTTGTGCCCCTGGACTATGAACTACAGCAGTGCTTCACAGTTATGTTATCGCTTTAGGTGGGGCAAGATGGCTGGAGTTGAGCATTCCCCTTTTTCCAGATAGAAAAGGGCCTGATAATACCCTAGCAGGTTAGGCTCTGGTAAAAAAATAAAATAAAAGTTAATCCTTGAATAATGTGGAGATTAGGAGTGCTGACCACCTGGACAGTGAAAAAACTCACGTATAACTTTTTACTCCCCCAAAACTTAACTACTCAGCCTACTGTTGTTGAGAAGTCTTACTGATAACATAAACAGTTGATTAACACATATTTTGTGTGTGTGTGTGTGTATATATATGTATATATATATGTGTGTGTGTGTGTATATATATATATATATATACACACTGTATTCTTACAATAAAATAAGCTAGAGTAAATAAAATGCTATTAAGAAAATAATAAAGAAGATAAAATAAATTTACTATTCATTTAGTGGAACTGGATCATCATAAAGGTCTTCACACTGACTAGGCTGAGGAAGAGGAGAAAGAAGAGAGGTTGGTCTTGCTGTCTCAGATGTAGCAGAGATGAAAGAGGTGACGGAGATGAAAGGTGAGGCAAGAGAGGCAGGTATACCGTGTTTAACTTTACAGAAACACATCATAATTTCTGCCTGACTGTATTAGTCTCTTCTCACACTGCTGTAAAGATACTACTTGAGGCTGGATAATTTATGAAGAAAAGAGGTTGAATTTGACTCACAGTTCTGCATGTCTAGGGAGGCCTCAGGAAACTTACAATCATGGCTGAAGGTGAAGGGGAAGCAAAGCATGTCTTACATGATGGCAGGAGAGAGAGAGAGCATTCGGGGAATACTGCAGCTTTTAAAACCATCAGACTGTAATTGCCCAAACTAGCCCACTGCCTGAACAGAGCCAATTTATCAAGACAGGAGAATAGCAATGGAGAAAGTGTAACTCATACAGAACTGGCTGTGTGAGAGACTGGAGTTTTATTATTACTCAAATCAGTCTCCCTGAGCATTTGAGGATCAGAGTTTTTAAAGATAATTTGGTGAGTAGGGGCTGGGGAAGTAGGGAGTGCTGATTGGTCAGGTTGGAGATGGAATCACAGGGGGTCAAAGTGAGTTTTCTTGCTGTTTTCTGTTCCTGCGTGGGATGGCAGAACTGGTGGAGCCAAGTGACTGGTCTCAGTGTTGTCAGTTGATTCATCATGTGTAAGGTCTGCAAAATATCTTAAGCACTGATCTTTGGTTTTACAATAGTGATGTTATCCCCAGGAGCAATTTGGAAAGGTACAGACTCTTGGGGCCAGAGTCTGCATGACTCCTAAACTATAATTTCTAATCTTGTAGCCAATTTGTTAGTTCTGCAAAGGCAGACTTGTCCTCAGGCAAGAAGGGTTTTTTTCGGGGGGGTGGTGGAGGAAGGGCAATTATCAATTTTGTTTCAGACTCAAACAATGAACTGAATTCCTTCCAAAAGTTAGTTCAGTCTATGCTTGGGAATGAACAAGGACAGCTTAAAGATTAGAAGCAAGATGGAGTCTGTTAGGTCTGATCTCTCTCACTGTCATAATTTCCTCAGTTGTCATTTTGCAAAGGTGGTTTCAAGATCTTATGAGAACTCAGCATGAGGGATACCGCCCCATGATCCAATAACCTCAGGTCTCTCCCTTGACATCTGGGGATTACAACTTGAGATGAGATTTGGGTGGAGATAGCCAAACAACTGATGTTTTGCTTTTCATTCGTCTAAAATGTTTCTCTATGGTACCAATCCTTCTTCTATTGCTTGCATTATTTTCAGTGCCCACGTAATGGAAGAGTACATATTGTAAAATAAGTCAAAATTGTCTCAAATAGTCACAACCTGTGTGCTAGATTGTCTAATATCAATCTGTTTTCTTCCACTGCTTCTTCTAAGTCTTCTTACTCACAATCTGGAACTGGTTCTAAAGCACTCATCTTCATCAAATTGTCATCTAGTGTGGGTGGTATCTATTAGCTCTTGAATTTCCCTATGATACACATCTTGAAAACTTTCACTCCCCATCTTTTTTTTTTTTTTGCCATGTCCACAATCTCTTTCATGATTTTCTTGATTGGCTCTGTCATAAATCCTGTGAAGTCATGCACATCTGGACACATGATTTTCCAGTAGATATATATTGTGTTGGGCTTGATGGTTTTCATGGCTCTTTCTTTAGCAACAATGACATCTTCAATGGTGTAATTCTTCCAGACTTTCTGGATGGTTTCTCTATATGGGTTCTCTTCCATAGCATTGACAATCCTTTCCATAGAGTACCATGTGTAATGAGCCTTAAAGGTCTTTATAATCTTCTGATCTAGAGGCTGAATTAGAGATGTTGTGTTTGGGGGCAAGTAGACCACCTTGATGCCTTTGGTGTGGAACTCATGAGGTTCTTGGTGGCCAGAGGCATTGTCCAATATCAAAATAACTTTAAAAAGAAAGTCCTTTACTGGCAAGATATCTCTGAACTCAGGGACAAAGCATCGATAGAACTAATCTAGAAAAAGTGTTATCGTTGTCCAGGACTACTTGTTGCACAACCAAAAGACTAGCAGCTGCTGTTTATCTTTCCCTTCATTACTCGGGATAAGCAGCTTTATAGATAAGGGCAGTTCTGATCATAAGCCCAACTGCATTTGCACAAAACAGCAGAGTTAGCCTATTTCTTCCTGCCTTAAATCCTGGTGGTGGTTCTCTTTCTTACTAATAAATATCATCTGTGGCTTTTTCCCCCAGAATAGGGCACATTCATTGCAGTAAAAGTTGTTCAGGCAGATATCCTTTCTCCTCAATGATTTTCTTAATGGTGTCTGGGACCTCTGTGTCTGTTGTTTGCCAGAAGGTGCTTCTCCTGCTATCTTAACATTTTAGAAGGCAAACCTCTTTCTAAGTTTATCAAGCCATTTATTACCGGCATTAAATTCTTCAGCTTTAGGTCTTTCACATTCTTTTTGCTCTAAGTTGTCAGATCATATTGAAGTCTGCAGGAATGCAATGCTTATAGCAACAGAGTATCCAAATAAAAACTGTATTTTCAATACAATATAAAAAAGTATTTTGTAAAAGGTGCAAGAATTTCATGCGTGCTGGCGTAGCTCCAGCAATGACTTCATGAAATTTATTTTCTTTTTTTTTATTTTTACTGTGGTCTTTACACTGGATTTATTAATCTTGAAGTGGTAGGCAACCACAGCTTCAGACCTCAATCTATGGTACACATCAAACAAGTCAACTTTTTCTTGTAATGTGATTACTTTTCTATGTTTCTTGGGAGCACTTCCAGGATCACTAGTGGAACTTTGTATAGGCCCCATGGCATTATTCAAGGTTTACAATTAAAACTGCCTTTGTAAAAATTATATCAGTGAGAAAATTATAGCAGCGAGGAAGATCTGATCTAGCCAACTCTCCTCTGGCCTTTAGCCTTCAAACTGCCAAGCTAGCTTTGAAAAACATTTAGGTTATAGTTTAAATGATAATTGCCTCTCCCCAAAACTCAACTGCCTTTGTAAACCTAATGAGAGACCACTAGGCTAGGAGGAGGAAAGGAGTTTGAATTCTGCTAAGGTGTAGACATAAAAGATTGCCAGCCATTATTCCAGATGTCACAAGATAACATCACCAATGTGGAATCCAAGATTGGCCTTTTGAGATATCTTTTCAGGTTTTGTGTATGTCTGGAACCCATGGCTCCACAGGGACTCACCAAATGATGGTTCTTGTGGCCCTATCCAGAAAAAATTCAGCCTAAAGAAGGCTCATTTCCCACACCCCTGTAATTGCACCCTAACCAATTAGCCGCAAACAACCATTTCCTAGCCACCTCCACCCCTTGCCTTGGAAAATCCCTAACCTAGGAGCCTTCCAGGAGATTGATTTGAGTAATAACTCAGTTTCTGTTGTGGCATGTCAATTAAACTTTTTTTTATTGTAGTGCTGTGGTCTTTGTGCAGTGGGCAAGAAGAACCTGTCGGTTGGTTACACAATACTGCACTAAACACAATTAAAAAAAATAAGTGAGAACTCCGACAGATCACTTTTTACTTTGTTAGCCAATTTTCTGGAGAGATAAACTCCTTATGCAGAGATAATTAGTGTCACAGGGCATTTTAAGTGATAAGACAACAGGAGGTGACTATGAAATTATTATAGTAATACAGTATTGTAACACAGTTAATTTTATGCAGATATGATTTGATTCTGCATCTTTACATTCGTTTACATTTCTCTCAACTGAGAATGGTGTCATGTTTATCTGATCTTTGACACACCTGACAAAAACAAGCAATGGGGATAGGATTCCCTATTTAATAAATGATGTTGGGAAAACTACCTAGCCATATGCAAAAAACTGAAACTGGACCCCTTCCTTGCACCTTATACAAAAATTAACTCAATGTGAATTATAGGCTTAAACATAAGACCTAAAACCATAAAAACCCTAGAAGAAAATCAAGGCAATACAATTCAGGATATAGGCATGGACAAAGACTTCATGACTAAAACAACAAAAGCAATGGCAACAAAAGCCTAAATTGACAAAAATTGACAAAAGCCTAAATTGATCTAATTAAACTAAAGAGCTTCTGCACAGCAATAGAAACTCTCATCAGAGTGAACAGGCAACCTACAGAATGGGAGAAAATTTTTGCTATCTATCTATCTGACAAAGGGCTAATATCTAGAATCTACAAGAAACTTAAACATATTCACAAGAAAAAAAACAAATAATCCCATCTAAATGTAGGTGAAGGATATGAACAGACACCACTCAAAATAAGATATTTATGCAGCCTACTAACATATGAAAAAAAGCTCATCATCACTGGTCATTAGAGAAATGCAAATCAAAACCACAATGAGATACTATCTCATGCCAGTTAGAATGGCAATCATTAAAAAAGTTGGGAAACAACAGATGCTGGAGAGGATGTGGAGAGATAGGAACACTTTTACACTGTTGGTGGGAGTGTAAATTAGTTCAACCATTACAGAAGACAGTGTGGTGATTCCTCAAGGATCTGGAACCAGAAATACCATTTGACCCAGCAATCCCATTACTGGGTATATACCCAAAGGATTATAAATCATTGTAATATAAAGACACATGACACATACATTTATTGCGGCAGTATTCACAATAGTGAAGACTTGGAACCAACCCAAATGCCCATCAATGATAGACTGGATATAGAAAATGTGGCACATATACAATATGGAATACTATGCAGTCATAAAAAAGCATGTGTTCATGTCCTTTGTAGGGACATGGGTGAAGCTGGAAACCATCTTTCTCCACAAACTATCACAAGGACAGAAAATCAAACACCGCATGTTCTCACTCATAAGTGGGATTTGAACAATGGGAACACATGGACACAGGGAGGGGAACATCACACACTGGGGCCTGTCCAGGCATTGGGGGCTAGGAGAGGGATAGCGGTAGGATAAATACCTAAAGTAGATGATGGGTTGATGGGTGCAGCAAACCACCATGGCATGTGTATACCTATGTAACAAAACTGCACATTCTGCACGTGTACCACAGAACTTAATGTATATTTAAAAAAAGACAATACAATAACACAATTCACAAAGAAATTTGGTTACCTCTGTGACATACAATGATTTTATGTAACAATTATAATTATTAATAACATACACAAAGTCATATCAGAATTATAGTTTTCCATAATTTCATAACATGCCAAAAACACATTTATAGGGAAATACAGCCCAAAGAAAACCACATACCATTTTGTATTTGATAATGCTTCCTGTATAACTTTTATACCAAATAAGCCAAATGTCACTATTGCATTAGTGCATTATTGATGTCAAACCCAATTTTATTTTATTTTATTTTATTTCACTTTATTTTACTTTATTTTATTTTTTAACATACTTTAAATTCTGGGATACATGTGCAGAAGATGCAGGTTGGTTACATAGGTGTATATATGCCATGGTACTTTGCTGCACCCATCAACCCATCATCTAGGTTTTAAGCCCTGCAAACATTATGTATTTGTCCTAATCCTAGCCCTCTCCTTGCCTCCCACCCACCGACAGGCCCCGGTATGTTATGTTCCCTCCCCTGTGTCCGTGTGTTGTCATTTTTCAACTCCCACTTATGAGTGAGAATATTTGGTGTTTGATTTTCTGTTCCTGTGTTAGTTTGCTGAGAATGATGCAAACATAACTCTTAATAAAACTTTATAGACAAATATAATCAATCTTAATCAGTTTGACCATAAGGTAAGATTTTCATAAACCTTTGAAAACCTTTACAAATTTTGTATAAGAGCA
>NW_016814638.1:0-3967 GCF_001698545.2 Rhinopithecus bieti | reverse complement strand
TCCAAGCTAGGTAAATTGAACAATTTTCAAAAGTCAAAGAAGCAGTTTTTGGACTTAAAGCATTTAGCAAACTTAATATCTAACCTGCTTAATTTAGACCAAATGCTTACATTTTAGAAGATATTTTATTTTACCAATAATCTTTAAAACTGTCTTTATTTCCCAAATATTAAGTTACATGAACTAAATAAAAGGCATTACACTTTTACTTTTCTGACAAAATATTTAATTTAAGCTCTTATTATTATTAAACCAATTAATTAAAACTCTTATATATTAAACACACATAACACATATAACTACACAGACAGAAGATAAAGGACTCATTCCGCAAACCAGGAATTAAAACCTGAACCTGGGCTACTATTGTAAAAAGAGAAAGCATGGCCACATTTTTACAATGTCAAGCTTCCAAGGACATAAAAGGCAAGAGGGAAACCTCATCCAGTTTTTTTCCGGGAACTGCAGCAAAGTTTGTAACCAGTTTACTGAGCCATCTTGAATAGTGGGCTCTGGGGTCCTAGGCCCATGTTCTATCCTAAGGTACCCCTCTTTCATGACAGAATAATACAGAAAAACACACGAAGAACACCAGAATTGCTACAGCTCAAGGCTAGCCTCACAAATCCTCATAAATCCTTTTATCCATTAATCAAACATTACACAGGCAATAAACAGTGATTTTACCATTCTTTCAACTGGTTTGCACAGAGATAGAGACAGAGAGAGGGAGGGAGGGAGGAAGGGAGAGAGAGAGAGAGAGAGGCCAGAAGTCTGACTTGTAAGAAATTCTTGCCCTTTTGCCAGCATGCCAGGCTTCTGTGTTTCCTTTCCCTGATTCAACCTGGTGAACCAGTTTGCTGCACCATAGCACTGGGGGCCAAGCTGCAACACAAAGGAAAATTATCATTTTCTGTTCTGGCCAGAGCAAAATACATACGACAAAACATAGACATTAGCCACTGTGCCTATCACCCAATATCAAACTGGCAAGGCCCAAACTTGCCCCTGATTGGGCCCCATCATCATTAATCCAACCTCTGACCAGGAGTTTCAACTCGTGGTCTCTGGGCAAGACAGTCACCCTGAGTAAGGGAAAAGACAGGAAAGAGAAAGGAGAGAAAGAAAAGTATTGCCTGTGGCAGGGTGGGGAAGGCGAAGAGCTCAGGGAGGTGAAGTGAAAGACCCATCCCTTGCAGCCACACTGAATCAAAAGTTCAGATGGCCAATTTTCAATTGTGAAGGGATATTTTCCAGCAGTCCCATCAGCTCTCAACTTTCCCCTTTTTGGGAAGAAAAAGGCTCCCCATATCCCACTGTCTGTACATGCCTAATCCTGTC
The DNA here is from genome assembly GCF_001698545.2 of Rhinopithecus bieti. Lineage (NCBI taxonomy): Eukaryota > Metazoa > Chordata > Mammalia > Primates > Cercopithecidae > Rhinopithecus > Rhinopithecus bieti. Next base: position 2,626 of record NW_016814638.1, on the reverse strand, counting down.
ACCCACAGCAAAAGGCACAAGGAAGATTATTCCAAAGAGAACAGCAGTTAACATTCTATAGATTCTGTAGTGCCAAACCCATTCTTAGCCAAAAAGGAATTTACTGAGAGGAGCTTCTAACACTCTAAGTCTTAGAAGAGACCCTAACCCTCCTAAGTTGGGCCTCTAACCCAAGGTTGGTCAAGTGTCCTTGCCTTTTATTAAGAGGGGCCACTAACCCACTCTGTCTTATGAGATACTCTAACTCCTCTAAATTGGGCCTCTAACCCAATCGCATCCTTTACCTGGGTACCCCACCACTTACCCAAAATGGGACAATCAGTGCTGCAGTTTATTTCCTTTAGGTTGGAGTGTTTCTTCAGTATCATCCCTTCAAGGTTTGCCAAAAAGATGTTACTGGATCCTACCACTTGCCCAAAGTTAGCCTTTGGGTTAGGTGTTTCTGCAGTATAGTCCCTTTGGTGGTTGCCAGAAAGATGTTACTGGAAAGGGGTCCTGATCCAGATCCCCAGAGAGGGTTCTTGGATCTCTCACAGGAAAAATTCAGGACAAGTCCATAAAGCGAAAGCAAGATATTAGGAAAGTAAAGAAATAAAAGAATGGCTACTCCATAGACAGAGCAGCCCCAAGGGGCACTGGTTGCGCATTTTTATGGTTATTTCTTGATGATATGCTAAACAAGGGGTGGCTTATTCATGCATCCCCTGTTTAGACCTTATAGGGTAACTTCCTGACATTGCCATGGCATTTGTAAGCTGTCATGGTGCTGGTGGGAGTGTAGCAGTGAGGGCAACCAGAGGTCACTCTCGTCACCATCTTTGTTTGGGTGAGTTTTAGTTGGCTTCTTTAATGCCACCTGTTTTATCAGCAAGGTCTTTATGACCCGTATCTTGTGCTGACCTTGTATGTCATCCTGTAACTTAGAATGCCTTAATTGTCTGGGAATGCAGCCCAGCAGGTCTCAGCCTTATTTTACCCAGCCCCTACTAAAGATGGAGTTGCTGTGGTTCAAACACCTCTGACAGTTCAGGTTTTTCTACTTAGGTAATGGTTCCTAGGGAGTCTTCTGCTCATGGAATTTTGCTCTGGAAAGTTGTCATTATCTGTATTTGCCTCTCTCCCCAATTCTGGCAGCAGCTGTTTGTCCTGTGGCCTCACTTCTCTAAAGGATTTAAGAATAATTGTTGATTCTTCAGTTTGTTCGGTTTTTTACTTATTGTTAACACGGAGTGGTGACTTCTAAGCTCCTTATATATAGGATTGGAAACTGAAAGGCCCCACATTAAGTTTTCATCAATCAAGTCCTTAAAACTTGTTAAATAGAACACTTTGTGACATTTTAAGCCATGATGTGGGAATGGGGAGAAAAGAGTTGCTAGCAGTATGTAGGAGTAAACTTAAGGAGCTCTGGAAAGTAGCAGTGAGCTATGGAAAAAGAGGAAGAAGGGAAGGGTGGAGTAGGAGAAGGGCAGGCAACTTACAAGTGACAGTTTGAGTACTGGAGATTCAGGAGCATGTTTGCAAATACAGGTAACTAGATTGAATTTAGGGCATAAAAGGAAACTTATTAAAGGATTTGTCGGGGCCTGTATTACTTTTCTTGCTGAGATGGATGGTTAAAAAAGTATACATGTTGGGATCTAGACAAAGGGAATGCTGATGTTCGTGTGCATATAGTGGAGCTGAGGTGTTAAGACAGAAGCATCTGACAGGCAGTGGAATCTGAAATAGAGTGATGTTTGTATCCCTGGTGTCCAACACAGTTCCTGGCACTGAATGGCTGCTCAATAAATATTTGTTGAATGAATGTGTGAGTAATAGAGTTAAGTTCACTCTTTCTGAAAAGAACCTATAATTAAAAGTTTAAAAATAATTCTACAAAATAAAAGTGACCTCTGTTTCCTATGTATGTAAGGTTTCTTTTTTAAGAATAAAACGTGAAAATAAGTAGCCAAAGGTACCTGGGTAGAAACCAGAATCTTAACTGATAGACTATATAGTGTCAACAAAAAGAGTCAAACTCTGGAAAACATTTGATGAGATTTATTCTGAGCCAAATAGGAGTGACCACGGCCTGTGACAAAGTCATCAGGAGATCCTGAGAATAAGTGCCCAAGGTGGTTGGGGAGTAGCTTGGTTTTATACATTTTAGGGAGACAAGAGGCTTCAGTCAAATACATGTAAGAAATACATGGGTTTGGCCCAGAAAGGTGGGACAACTCCAAGCGGGGTGGGAGGGGGGCTTCCAGCTTATAGGTAGATTGAAAAAATTTCTGGTTGACAATTGGTTGAGTTTAAAGAACTGGGATCAATAGAAAGAAATGTCTGGGTTAAGATAAGAGGTTGTGGAGACTAAAGTTTAATCATGCAAATGAAGCCTGCAGGTTCAGAGAGAATAGAATGTAAATGCTTTTTATGAGATCTAAAGGTCTATGTTGATGTTAAAGCCGGAGAAATATAATGAGCCATGTTCGACCCCTACTTTCTGTCACGGCCAGAAAGTCTCTCAGGTTACATTTTTAAAGAGCGCCCTGGCCGAGGTGAAAGTGCATTCAAATGGTTCAGGAACCTTGGTATTTTATTTTTATTTTTATTTTTATTTTTTATTATACTTTAAGTTCTAGGG
>NW_016814637.1:53930-60838 GCF_001698545.2 Rhinopithecus bieti | reverse complement strand
CATTTCTCTGATTATTATTGAATAAAGGTTGCAAAAAATAGAAGTTTGTAGGGGAAGCATTTGTTGATCTTTTTTGTTTTGTTTTATTTCTTTGAAATAGGGTCTCTATCACCCAGGCTAGAATGCAGTGGCACAATCATAGCCTCAAACTCCTGAGCTTCAGACATCATCCCTGCTTAGCCTCATGAATAGCTGGAACTACGGGTGAGCATCACCATGCCCAGCTAAATTTTAACTTTACTTTTTTAGAGACAGGGTCTCCCTATGTTGCTTATACCGGCCTTGAACTCTTGGCCTCAAGCAATCTTCATGCCTTGGCTCTCAAAGTGCTGAGATTACAAACATGAGCAATCGCAATTGGCTTAGTTTACCTTTCACTATAGTAAAGAGTCTGTTACCCAGATGTAGTAATGAAAGGCTGTCAAAATTTACTTGTTACAAAGTTTGACTTATAATCACTTAGCTCAGAGTTATTTATCTAATAGTATAACAGCTAATTAATTCAAAGTGTTTATTTCTGCACCTTGTTCCTTTTTAAAATATTAAGTCTGATAGAAATATCACCTATGCTTTGGTTTCTTTTGATTTTGACATTGAATTGCGGAGGTGGGGGTTAGGGAGAGAACCATTTGATTGAATATTTTATTTCTCTTTTGTTCTTTTCTATTCTAATTTCAGTAACAGAACATGTAGAGGAATAACTTCTGATGCAAAGTGATAACAATATAGATTTGACAATTTAATGTAGAAATTGGTGATCCTTGAGCTTTGCAGAAAATATCTTCTTTTAATGGATTATTTTGGACTTACATTTGAGATCAGATTTAGATAAGAGGCAATTGGTCATGTTAGAATTGAGAGCAGACCATTAAATTCTTTTGAAAAGTTTCATCTACAAATATATACAGATCTCCTTTGATGAAGACAAAGAAATAAGAAATAAGATAAAGATTAATAATTATGGTGACTATTATTTACTGAGTACTTGAATTGTGCCCAATGTGTCATATTCATTTTATATCCTATTTTTACACATGAGACGGCTGTGACACAGAACACTAAGGTAGCTTGTCGAAGATCACACAGATAAAAGTAGAAAAACTAAATTCGAATAATTAAGTGCATTAGTCCATTCTCACATTGCTATAAAGAACTATCTGAGACTGGGTGATTTACAAAGAAAAGAGGATTAACTGACTCACAGTTCCACAGGCTGTACAGTAAGCATGGTTTGGGAGGCCTCGGGAAACTTACAATCATGGCAGAAGGTGAAGAGGAAGGAGGCACATCCTACATGGCAAAAACAAGAGGAAGAGAGAGTAGTAGGAGGTGCTCCACACCTTTAAACAACCAGATCTCATGAGAATTCACTCATTATCATGGGAATAGCAAAGGAGAAATCCACCCCCATGATCCAGTCACCTCCCAGCAGGACCCTCCTACAACACTGGGGCTCACAATTCCACATGAGATTTGGGCAAGGACACAAATTCAAAGGATATCATTAAGCATGACTCCAAAGGCTTTTCTCTTAAATACTGCTCTATAGTGCATTGCACTGAATGACTAATGATTGAAATGTTTATTGATAAATCATATTTTAAGGAATATTTTGAAATACACCTCAGGATATTATTCTTACAAAGAATAAAAAATATGGATTCTTTATATAATACAAGTTGTACTTCAGGTAACAGTATATGTGGTGGCAATTTTTGAATTCCTGTAACTGAAAGACTGAAAATTTGGAATTCCTGGCACTAAAAGACTTGAAAATGGTGTATCCATCTAGCTAGAAATCATGAAATTATCTATATTGCCTCTGCCATAGCTAGTCATAGCATAGCCATCTGTATTAAGTCAGAGTTCTCCAGAGAAATGGAAACAATACACAGAGATTCAGTTTGAGGATTTCACTTATGGAGGCTGAGAAATACCACAATCTGCTATCTGCAGTCTGGAAGCAATAGGATACATAGAATCAATGGTATACATAAACCTACACACACACACACACACACACACACGAGGGGAAGTGACTCAGAGAATTATGAAGGTTGAGAATTCCCATCCTCTGATGCTGTCTATAAGCTTGGAAAACAGGAAAGCCAGTGGTATATTTACAGTTCAAGTCAGAAAGTCTGAGAATCAGGATAGCGGATGGTGTAGTTCTAGCCTGAAGGTTGGTAGACTTGAGACCCCGGATAAGCCAGTGTTTCTGTTCAAGTGCCAAATTAGGAAATAGATTGATGTCTCGTCTCAAAGGCATTAAGGCAAGAGAAATCCCCTCTTACTCAAGAGAAGGCCAGCTTTCTTGTTCTATTTAGGCTTTCAACTGATTGGATGTGGCCACTCACATTAGCAAAGCCAATATACTTTACTAATAATGGCAGCAGTGGGCCATCTAGAGTGTCCACTGCCATCACGTTGGCTGCAGCATGGAGACACAGCCAGGGCTGCACAATCCATGGAGCTGGTGGGAGCCAGGGACAATTGGGAGCACCACCCCTTCCAAGTTAGGTTGGGAGCTCCCTGGGTGGCACAGTAGCCACCCAAACCATGGCTGAGGACCTGGGTATCTCTGTGCTCTGGTGGCACAGGAAGGTCCCCTTTGCCCTCACAGATTTGGAAATGCCTGCTCCTACTGCCTGGCTTCTCCTTCCTGTCAGTGACTGCTCCAACAGTGAGGAGTAGCAATGTCAAGATGACGAGCTGCAGAAAAGAGTTACCCACTGCAGGTTTTTTTCTGAGCTTTTCTATCATTCAGTAGAGCTCCTCTTCATCTTGCTCACCCTCCACTTGTCTGTGTATCTCATCTTCCCAGTTGCAGGACAAGAACTCAAGACCTATAGAATGGCAGGGCTAAAAGAGCTGTAACACAAGCAGGGCGTGAACATGCAACATACTTGCCATGTTGCGGGTAAAGAGAAGAGCTGCAGCCTTCTAGGACCCCAGACATGGGAACTCCCAGAGCCAAGGCTATGACTCCCTCTTTGGGGCCCTGTTGTTCCTGGCATCTCCAAGCTTTGGGTGCCACTGCATTCTCCAGTGCAAGCCATGGAAGCTGCTTGCAGCGTGCCTGATCCAGCCACAACCTCACAGAGACCTGATGCCCATGCCAGTACCTGGAGTTGTCCACCTTGTGGCAGCAGCCAGCATGTCTGACTGCACAGTGACTGGAACATACACTTGCTCTTACACCCCTCCCTGCTCCACGCCTTAGTTGCCCTTGGCAGGCATGAGATCCAAGTCGGTAGTGTGAGCCAAGTGCAGCCTGCCAGGCCAAGTGGGTGAAATGACAACAGTGGACCTGAGCAAAACTCAGGCAAAGGCACCACTGGTCACAGAGATCTTTGGCCAGAAAAGCAGCACCCCAAAGATCCCATAACACTAAGTCTACCAGTTCAAATGTTAATCTCATTCAGAAACACCCTCAAAGACCCAGAATAATGTTTGACCAAATATCTGACTACCTCAGGGCCCATTCAGGTTGACACATAAACTTAACCATCCCAAGTGTACCCCTTGTCAACTAGGGACCCCTAAGCATGTCGTTAAGCTATACTTAATTTCCAAATAAAAACAATGACAAAGTGGTAGTTTCTCCATACATAATTCAACAGAAAATGCACTAACCTCCTCCCCAGAAGAGGAGGTAAAGTTCTGGAGTGATGTTTACTCTTCTACTGGATATCCCACAAGTTAAATACTATGATGCAAAATGTACAATATTTTAATACTATGATATAAAGTCAGTATATCTTGGGTTACATGATAAGGGAATAGGAGAGGGAAGAAACCAAACAATATTTGGCACCCAGCACATATGAACATATTAATAACAAGGAGAAAATAGGATAATTACAGTCTTTGTTTCTGTAACTGGCCATATAGAAATGGTTGGTGTTCATAGTTACATTTTTCTACTATCCATTCTGTATTTTCTTTGCCTTTGTTAAGCAACTCAGCTGGTCATGGTTCTTAACCTGATGGTGTGATTCAAACCTTCATTTCCGAAGAGTCTGGGCCGTTAGTAGTACTGACTGGATTGGGTTGTTACAGTTTTTATTTACCTTAATCACAGGTCATGTAAAACTGAGAGACAACCTAAGGATCTCTTGCATTACAGACATACTGTTTCTTACCTACATTGTGGAATAGTGGTCTGATTCCCCCTTTGGTTGTCAGGCCCAATAACCCTAGCCAGTATAGTAACTCCTTTCCCTTTTGAATCAGAGGCATGAAGAGCCCACATTGTCCAGGTGACACTTTACACTTCCCGTTCAATGCAATTATTGTTGTATCTCCTGGTAAAATCATTCCTCCTTTTGGAGCTAAGACCTCTGGGTCAACAGAGTGTAAGGTCATAGGAATAGGAAACAAAAATTTTCCTAGTGGGTCACAGAGTGTAATAATCTGCGGTGCTTCTTGATTTTTACTCCTTGGTTTTCCTTTTTGATTCATGGACCCATGAATTCTGATTATGAGACAAAGGGCACCATACATTAGATACTGATTCAGAACATACACAGCCTTCTGGACAACCTGCTCCAGTCCTGCAAGATGTTGCAGCCTAGCTGGTACAGTAATGGCATATTCAAAAGGCTATTCTACCGTTCTATCAAGCCAGCCCCTTCATGATAGTGAGGAACAATGTAAGACCTGTGAATTCCACGAGCATAGGCCCACTGCCACACTTCTTTTGCTCAGAAGCAATGTTGTGTGGAATACCATGATAAAAGATAAGACATCTTATATAAGTCCATGGATGGTAATTTTGGTAGAAGCATTCCTTTCAGGGAAGGCAAATCCATTCCCAGAGTAAGTGTCTCTTCTACCAAGAGCAAAACACTGCCACTTCCCTGATGGAAGTAGTCTAATGTCATCAACATGCCACCAGGTAGCTGGCTGATATCCCTGGAGTATGGTGTCATAATGAGAACCAATGTTGGTTTCTTCTAATGGCAAATTAGACACTGAGTGGTAGCAGTATCCAGGTCAGCCTTGAAGAATGGAGTCCATATTGCTGAACTCATATATAGCCTCCATCTCTGCCACCATGGCCACTTTGCTCATGAGCCCATTAGGTGATGACAAGTAAAATTAAATAGTATTACATGGAAAAATTACATTCCTAGCTAACTAACCTAGAAAAACGAAAACGTATCTATACAAACAAATGTACATGAACGTCAATAGCAACACTATTCACAAGAGTCCCAAAGTTGAGACAATCCAGATGTCCATAAACTGGTGAATGGATAAACAAAATGTGGTGTATTTACACAATGAACTATTATTTAGCCAAAAAAAGAAATGAAGTATTCATGCATGCCATTACATGAATAAGCCTCAAAAATGTGATAAGAAGCCAGATGTAAAAGTTCATATGTGGTATAATTTAATTTGTTTAAAATGTCTAGAAAATGCAAATCTATAGATTTTTTTACTTATACGCATATTAGAATTTTCCAGTCCACACTCCTTTCCTTCTTTTTTTTTTTCATTAGATCATAAAACCTGTCCAAAATGTTTATTTACATAAAATGTTTTTCGTTTCATCTTCTACCCTGCTATGTAAGGCCATGACCTCCTTATCCTACTACTTTTAATAGTAGGATAGTTGCAATTAAATCAAGTTTAATTGCAAGATTAGATCTAATTGACAGAGCCATAGGTAAATGATATCAACTTGTTTCAAAGAACATCTGAACCAGTAGCTGACAAGTTTGGCCTTAAACTCACCTTTAAGCTCTATTTGTTAGTGTCTCATTACAGCCAAAGGGATTAATAGTGGTTTGATTGTTGCTATAACTCAAAGAAATCAACCCAAGGGTCTGGAAGAAATAATATTCCAAGGTTTTTAGTGTGAGAAAAGAGAAATAATCCTGTTATCAATAGATTTGGCATTGTTTAATTTACATTTCTAATCTGCCAAGGCTCTTCATCCTCCTTCTTAGATGGTTGATGAAGTAGGTAGTATTCATATCAATAGGAGTTGAGTTGATGAAATAAGGCAAAATGATCAGTCTGATATTGTCTAACACTTAAAATGCAATTTGTGCATCAATGAGCTTTGGACTTAATACAGTTTTGTTGGCTTCAACTAGTCCTCTTTCTATTTCGATGATTCATATCAGCATGACTCTTTCTCTGTATCTTAGCACACATATATGAAGTTTAAATAGATTTAAGAGAGTTTGACCAGCTAAATGTTGCCTGAACTGTTACTAGCATTTTAATTTGTTGCATTATGGGAGTGGGTTGTTCTATTGCATTTCCCCTCACTTTTATCCTTGTATAGCTTCCTAATGGCTTAATGGTCCATTTGGATCATTTCCTCCATAAGAGTTTAATTCTAATTTCTAGTTTTGTCATCTGTAGATTTCCAGTTTAAATATTTAGAAACATGACTTGATGCCATATTACTTAAGAGGTTTAATGTAATTGTTTTGAATGCATGAAAAAAAAATACCTCATGTCTTATTTTTATAAATTTTAAGTGAAAGTTAATTTATACAGAATAATAATCAAACCCCTGCAGATATGTGTATCATTCAGATATCCTGCCCTGCATGGGACATCAAACATGAACAACTGAAAAATACACTTTCCTTTCACCCTGCTGGTGTTAGGATTTGGAATTGTGCATAAGATGGTTCATCTTATACAATTATTTCTTAGTTATCTATTGTAGGATGATAGCAAAGAAATGAATGAATACCAAATGTCGCACATTTCCAGGATTTTTCTGAAAGGAGGGTGAATCACTGTATTTAAAAGTAGTAATGAATATGCTCATACAAATTTATTGCTGCACTGTGTAGGTAAATAAGTATTCCTCACAGAAACACTCTTTTGACTCCTGAGCCTAAAAAATTCCAGCAAAAAAAAAAAAAAAAAAAAAA
>NW_016814637.1:36275-53678 GCF_001698545.2 Rhinopithecus bieti | reverse complement strand
AAAAAAAAAAAAAAAAAAAAATGCAACTGATTAGTTTTAACAGATTGTAATAGGGTGTATGTGATTAAATATAGTAAGTATATTAGTAAGGGTTCTCCAGAAGACAGAACCAGAGACAGACAGGTAGATAGATAGATAGATAGATAGATAGATAGATAGATAGAATTTATTAGGAAAATTGGCTCATGCCATTATAGAGGCTAAGAAGTCCCATGATAGGCTTTTAGCAAGATGGCAAATGAGGGAAGTCAGTAGCTTGTCTCAGTTCAAATCCAAAGGCCTGAGAACCCGGGAAGCCAATGGTATAACTATCAGTCTGAGGTTGAAGGCTTGAGAAATTGGGAGACTGCTGATGTGAATCCCAAAATCTACAAACCTGGGAATTTAGAGTCCTGATGTACAAATGCAGGCAAAAAGGGGTGTCTCCACTCCAGAAGAAGAAGAGTGAACTGCCCATTTGTTCTATCCAGGCCCTCAGCAGATTGATGGTGCCCACCCGCATTGGGTGAGGGCAGATCTTCCTTACTCAGTCCACTAGTTCAAATGTCAATCTCTTCTGGAAATACTATAACAGTCATACCTCAAAATAATGCTACACCAGCTATCTGGATATCTCTCAATCCAGTCAAGTTAACACTTAAAATTAACCATCACAGTAGGGTACTAATGAAGGAGATATATGATTGTTGCCTTCAAGTATTTAAAGATTGTTATGTAGGACAGAATTAATGTCTTTTTTTTCCTCTACATGGCAGATTTAGAAGTAGTAGGCCACAGACAAGGCAGAAAAAACATTGATTCAGTAAAAGAAATATTTTCAGTGACATGAATTGCCAAACGATAGATTGACTTTCCACAGAAGACATTTACTATACATTGCTGAATCTGTTTAATCAGAGGCCTAATTTCCTCATGGTAGGGAAACATACAAGGAACTAATATACTGACAGAAGATTGGTCCAGATGATTTCCAATGCTCCTTCCACCTGGATAATCTATGCTTCTGCACTCTTAAAAACAACCAGAAAAAATAAACAAACAAAAACAGGAACCTTTAGAGGGTTGGTCCTATGCAATAGATAATGGGGCTAATAGCTGTGTACTGTTCATACTAATACTGGAAGATCAAACATTTTCCCTCCAATACCTACTAATCTTGCTTGCTTCAGTGCATGGGGTTCTCATCATGTAGTTTAAATCTTTGGAATCTTCTGGACACAGGTATGTTTGGCCTTCATGTAAGGAATGAGGGTTTCTATATGAGTTATGAGAGCATTCCATAGGAGTCAGTTTATTTTATGAAAACTCTACCTAATCTCCTTACCACAAATTGAGCAGGTCACCTTACATAGTGCCATACAATGATCTCTAATTGTCTACAGATAAGTACAAACTTCTTTGATGAAATTACACAGACATTTATGAGCTGATTTGAATCTACCTCTCAAACCTCAACTTCTTTTTTTCAATCCACGTGCTCTCAATTGAGCTACTTGTTATTCCTCCCAAATTGCTGGGTTTTCCATAAATCTGTGGCTATATAAACACTATGCCCTTCCCAGGGATGCCAGTTTATCTCTTTTATTACTTATTGAACGCCTGCTTATTCCTCGAGACTTCCCTCAAGTACGAAATTTCCTCAGAGAGCTTTCCCAGTCTTCTGAGTAAGTCACTTTTTCTTCCATTATCCCATGGCATTTTGTAAAAGATCAATTATAACACATGTTATTGTATTATAACTTCCTGTTTTTCAGTCATCTCAAGCTCCCATTATACTCAGTTTCTTGAGGCCAATGAACAGTGTTATATTCTATATCCCCAGTGTTTAGTTCACATCCTCACAGAGTCTTAATATTCCGTGACTTTTTGTTAGATGATGTGTGTGTGATATAAATATTCTAATTCATAAGTATATTGATTTAATTTGTGAGTGGAAAATGTAGGGACATGTGCAATGCATATGTCTCACTGAAACTCTGCAGGTATCCAAAAAGAGAGTGAGTATACTAGGAGAATAACTTGAGAATAGAAGACAGCAGAGAGTGGACAGCGATAGAAAGCCTTAGGAAAGGACGTAAAAACACTGTCATTAAGGATTTATGTCAGGAATGCCACAGGAAAAAAAAAATCCTTTACTTCTGCTCGGGTTCAAAGGATTAGTTTTGAGATGCTTTGAACTAGAAGGCTTTTGGATTTCTCCAGTTATAGAGATATGTTAATACTGTCTTATGCCTTATTGGGAAATTGCCACCCTTTATTTTCATGTGCCTAGATTCAAAAGATTTGTAAGAACTGTGATCAATTGCTGAAGTTAAGTTGAATTCATAATTTTGTTTTTTTCTGTCTCATAGGCATACTTTTGCACTTCTAGACTCATAGTGACTTAGCAAAATTATATTACAAACTATCATGTGCCAGAGGTTAACACTGTTACAGCACAATACTTTCTACTTGCTTTTCTACTTAACTCTGAGCTAACACATTTTAGTTCCTGTTCCTCTAGACACAGGATGTCACTCACATTGACTGACATAGCAAAGATAAAAAAAATCACTTCTTTGGTTACAAAATACAAATAAACAGTAAATGATTTGTAAAACATCAAGGGGAATATAGGGCCATTTCACTGTATGTTTAATTAATCAACAGATATTATTTAAACATGCTGCCTCTGCACTCTAGAGACTGGAGCATTGTTAGAAGCACAGAGAAACAACTCTTGTCATTGTAGCAGCAGGGTTTCTTTTTTCACCATTTCCAGTTACTGGAGATAAAAGACACACCTGGCATGTTACTTCATGTCTGAATTTTTTCATTTTTAAATATATTTGGTCTATTTCTTGAAAAACTGCATAATTTTCATTAATGCTATAAACTGTCATTATTTATTTACCATTACATTTTAAAGGAGAAGGAAGAGTTGTGAAGGTCATGATAATTTTACTTTCCTGGAGACTGTAACTCCCAGGAGAAGGGGTTGAAGGTGAGACATGCACTCATTTGTGAAAGAAAAGACCACAGAATGTAATTGAAGCATCATCAGTTGATTTCTTNTTTCTTTCTCCTATCATTACCAGGTAAACAAGCTTTTCAACAAAATATTAGGGAATTCCTATATCAATATATTTACCTAGCTTAAAACAGTGTAGCAAAGAACTAATAAGTTACAAATATAATAGATAATAATTTTGGATAAGGCCTCCTTATTAATTTTGATAAAAAGTCTAATATTCTAACTTACCTTGCCTATGACTAGAACACAAGACTACAACTTTTCTTGCAAGAACAGAGTAGGATGTTTTTATTCACTAAACATCTAATAAAGAAGCTATGGGTCAAGTCATTTTCTTAAGTGAGACTCTACTTTTATTTTATTTTACTGCCATTACTCCGTATTTCAGGCTCAGTATCTCAAAACCAAATAAAATAGAATCAAGTTGGCTGTGTTTCAGAGAGCATCTAAGGCATCTACTCAGAACAATATTCCATTTGCATCAGGAATGCCAGATGGTAGCAGATAAGTTATGTAATAGATAAAGTATGTGTCATTAATAGCAACGACACATCCAATTGAAATCCAACTTTTGTCACCTATAACTTAAGTATATTTGGGAAAGTCATTTACCTTCTTTAAGTCTCAGTTTCCATGCCTATAAAACTGAAATAATAATTTCTACGTGACAGTGTTATTTCAGTTTTGTTTGTTTGTTTTTTGAGACAGGGTGTCACTGTCACCCAGGCTGGAGTGCAGTGACATGATCACGGCTCACTTCAGCCTCAACTTCCTGGGCTCAGGTGATTCTTCCACCTCAGCCTCCTTAGTATCTGGGACCATAGGCAGGGGCCACCATCTCCAGCTTATTTTTGTATTTTTTGTAGAGACATGGTTTCATCATGTTACCAAGGTTGGTCTCAAACTCCTAGGCTCAAGTGATCCTCCTGTTTCGGCCTCCCAAAGCACCAGAGTAACAGGAGTGAGCCACTACATCTGGCCTTATTTTAGCTTTTAAACACAAAGCATCCATTACACTGTCTGGCATATATTTGATATTCAAAAAAATAGTTTACTTTTACTTTATTATTTTATTTTACATTCAGGGAGTACATGGTGTAGGTTTCTTACATAGGTATATTGTGTAATGGTGGGGGTTAGGCTTCTAATGTACCCACCACCCAAATAGTGAACAGTGCACCTGACGGGTAATTTTTCAATCCTCACCCCCCTCTCATCTTTCGCATTTTTGCAGTCCCTGGTGTCTACTATTTTCATCTTTATGTCCATGTGTAGGCAGTGTTTAGCTCCCACTTACAAGTGAGAACATACGGTATTTGATTTTCTGTTTCTGAGTTAATTTGCTTAGAATAATGGCCTCCAGATCCATCCATGTTGCTGCAAAGGACATGACTTCATTCTTTTTATGGATGCATAGTATTCCATAGTGTACATATACCACATTTTCTTTATCTGATCAAACATTGATGGACACTTAGGTTGATTCAATGACTTTGCTGCTGTGAATAGTACCACAATGAACATATGAGTGCAGATTTTTTTTTAATATACTGAGCTCTTTTACTTTAGGTAGATACTCAGTAGTGGGACTGCTGGGTCAAATGGTAGTTCTATTTTTAGTTCTTTGAGAAATCATCATACTGTTTTCCATAGAAGTTAAACTAATTTCCATTCCCATCAACAGTGTGAGTGTTCCCTTTTCTCTACATCCATGCCAACATCTATTGTTTTTTGACTTTTTAATAATAGACATTCTGACTGGTATAAGATGATATATTATTGTGACTTTAATTTGCATTTCTCTGACAATTAGTGTTGTTGAGCATTTTTTCATATGCTTGTTGGCTGCTTTTATGTCTTTTTTTGAGAAAAATCTGTTCATGTCCTTTGCCCCTTCCTAATGGAGCTGTTTTTTATTCTAGTTGTTGAGTTTCTTGTATGTTGGTGAAAAGTTTGGTTCCTGCCATTGAAAGTAATGACAAAACTGCAATTTCTTTTCCACCAAACTAACAGATACTGGATATCAATCACTTGTCAGAGGCATAATTTGCAAATATTTTCTCCCAGTTGATAGTTTGTGTTGTGCCCGAAGTCGCGAGACCCCGGTAAGTGACCACCAGAGACCAGAGTCAAAGCCAAATAGCCGGGGTCGCTTTATTACGAGTTCGAACCCGGACCTCTCCGCTTTATACAATGGCAGGTAAAGAGAGAGGCCCCGGCTGCTGTTTTAGGGTTTCTTTTATAGCGAGGTACAAACAAGTCACAGAGAAACAGTAGTTACAAGCTTATTATTGGTTAACATTTGAAGTTGAACATTCGGCAGTTTCTGGCTGGTTCCCACCTTTTTCGCAACCTCAAACGGCTGGGGGTTTTCCAGATAAGTTGTTTGTGTAAGCCCGGGGGGTGGTCACATGCATGTATGTTGCAACCTCAAAGGGCTAGGGGTTTTCTAGATAAGTTGTTTGTGTAAGCCCGGGGGGTGGTCACATGCATGTATGTTTAGAATTTTTCCCTTAGGGGCTATCTCAGTTTGGTTGTCTGTTTATTCTGTTGATTATTTTTTTCTGTGTAAATTTTTTATTCTAAGTCTCTTATGTCTATTTTTGGTTTTGGTACATTTACTTTTAGGGCTTTAGTTATTAATTAACTGCCTATGCCAACGTCCAAAAGAGTTTTCTTAGGTTTTCTTCCAGGATTTTATATTTTCTGGTCTTATGTTTAAGTCTTTACTCCATTTTGAGTTTATGTTTTATACAATGAGAGATGGGGTCCTGTTTCATTTTTCTGCATGACACTATCCAATTTTCCCAGTACCATTTCTTTTATAGGGTATTCTTTTCTATTGTTTATTTTTGTTGACTTTGTTGAAGATTCGTTTGTTGTCAGCGTGTGGCTTTATTTCTGAGTTAACTATTCTCTTCAATGATTTATGTGTCTATCTTTGTACCAGTACCATGTTTGTTTGGTTACTTCAGCTTTGTAGTATAATTTGAATTCATGCAATATGATGCCTCTAGATTTGCTCTTTGTCCTGCTTAAGATTGCTTTAGCTATTTGGGCTTTTTTGGTTCTATATTAAATTTAGGATGTTTTTTACTAATTCTGTGAAAAATGATGTGTGTAATTTCATAGGAATTATGTTGAATCTGTAGATTTCTTTGGGTAGTTCAAAACGTAGTTTACTTTTATGCCTCTGATATGTGCAAATAATGCTGTATTGCTAAGACAGAGTTTTCTTTTAGTTTACAGTATCATTTTGTTCCCTTAACTTTAGGGGACCATGTTGAAAATATATACCCTTTTGCTCAAGGAACACTAGGCAAAAAATATAAATGCTTCAGTGCAAATTCATTGCCATAACTGGAGACAAAAATATTGCTTTTTTCCATTAATAGTAAAATATTAAGATAGTCTTCAAGTAATAAAGCTAAGCTGATATTGTGAAATGGTATGGAGTTCACTGATTAAATATCTGACTCATTTTCTTACTAGAGTACCTGTAGAGGTTTACCAAATAAAACTTAGAGAAAGTCACTTAAATATTAGATACCATAGCTTTTCCATTTTAGAGGCAGTGGTAATCTCTGCCCACTAGAAACATAACATCAGCATTTTATAGTATATTAATTAAAAATTATAAAGTGTCAGTATTGCTGTCATTTTTTAAATGATTCAGTAGTAAGGCCTTTCCAAAATAATGAAATTATATTACACGTTTTTCAAGATAACATATAATGAATTTCTTGCAACCAAAGAGTTTACAATTCCAGAAGAATTTGTCAGTGAAAGTAGTAAAAGCATTACTGTGGTCAAGAAAAACATATTTGTTACAGCCTACAACAATCATTTTTTAATAAGAAAATTATATTGAACTTTGCAAAATAGTTTTAAATGAACAATCACAAAAAATAATTTTATGCAGCAAGTATTCAATTAACAAGTTTTCTATTATGAAACTTGTTAATGGTTTCTTTATTTGTTAATATTTACTATGTTGTCTACATAATCTTCAAGAAATGGGGAGAAGATATTCAGAGAATATATCATACAACGTCCCTACTCTTAAGAAGTTTGAAATCTAATTGGGGAGACAAAGGTTGAAACAATAGCTTACAGAGTGAGATAGAATATAACTCAGGACTAAGCTGCATAGTATTAATTCTAAGTGTTGCAAATATTCTGAGAAGAAAGAGATATTTTGTCTCCAGAGTAATTGAAGATGCCTTCAAGCAAGGAATGGAATGTAATCTGGACTTCAATGGAAATGTGGAATTTGCATAGGCAGAATAGGGCTGCACTTATGTACCTGTCACAAACAATGCAAAAGCAAAGTCCTTGAGTGGTTAATTAGCATAGCACATCAATGTAAAAAGAACTAGAGAGCACATCGTAGTGAAAATGAAGGCTGTAGAATTATAACAGAGCACATTTTAAACCATGAAACACAGCCAGAGAAATGTGAACTTGACGTACTAGGAAACAATATAGAACGGAATAACTTGCTAGAGATTTCCCAGCTGTGGTATATGGAGATTCAATGCAAGGACATCAAGTATCTTGTAAGCATTGTGAATGAGGACCCCAAAATCACGAAGTCAAAGGGAAAAGTCAAACTAGGAACTGCACAGGGCAAACCTGGCTCCATTGTATTCCTAAATAAGATAACTACCAAGATTGTAAAAAAAACTACACACCTCTCTCACAATTTGCCCACAAGGAAATTCCTTGTGGACAAAGGACATACAGAGCTCAAAGTCATTCCTTGGCTCACTTGAGACAAATGCATATCTGATGGCTTCCTTTGCCCTATTGTTTTACTAAGTCAGCCTAAGGCATAAGTGACTATTCCTATAAATTGTGTATTCAGTGAAAGGCTAATCAGAAACTCAAAGGAATGCAACCTTTTTCTCTTTTCTACCTGTGATATGGAAGCCCCCTAACTGCTTGAGTTGTCCCACATTTCTGGACAGAATCAATGTACACCTTACATATTATATATTAATGGATGTCTCATGGATCCCTAAAATGTGTAAAACCAAGCTGCGTCTCAACCACCTTGGGCACCAGTCATCAAGACCTCCTGAGGCTGTGACATGGTCATGCCATTAAACTTGTCAAAACAAACTTTTTAAATTGATTGAGACTTGTCTCAGATAGGTTTTGGTTTACAAATTGATGATCAATGAAAGCGACTCTGAGCAGAGGTGGTCCTGACTTTTGACAAATCTCTTATCATACTCACAATTTGAAGGAAGAATTGAGATGACTTAATAACTAAGTAGAAATCTAAGATGTTTACTGTTGATAGTTTATATATTTCAGTATTTAGAATAAATTTTCAAGATGTCTTTGTACTCTTAAAAATAAATGAACCTTCAATCACAGTGTTACCCCAGCAGATTACAGAGGTGCCTCAGTCACTGTAAGGTAAGCTGAAGAGCAGGCTGAAGATACTGCTGCCTGGCATAAGATTGAAATAAGTTAGTTTTCCTGTATTTGTGAAAAAATATTGAATGTGCTATTAAAACATTAGAAATTGAACAATAATTAGTAGATGCATTTATATAAAGCATTTATGCAAATGTCTACTATTTTATACATTTCTTGCTGATGTTTCTATTATTAAATGTATCTTGATCTAGATCTTAGTCTTTCATTTTTCTAGATTTTATTTAGAACTCTTCATTCAAACTCACTGTAAATAATTAGCTTGGAGTATGTCTCAGCTATATCAGCTGTACAATATCAAACCGTGTTGACACCAGGATGTCATTCACATTGACTGACAAAACAAAGATAAAAAAAGCATCACTTTTTTGGTTACAAAATACAAATAAACAGTAAATTTCTAAGAACTTTCTAAGTTCTTATGGTTGTTAGTGGCTTAATTCTGTTTTAGCCAAGGGCTGTTTACCCACTTTGAGTAATCAAAAGGATGGTTATAGTTCTCTCTGGCTTCCAGTAATGTTGGAGGGTCTTTCATTTTGGATTTTTCAGTTGAAATACATCAGATGATATTTTCATTTTGGCTAGAAGAAAAAGTGTTAAAGATAGCAGGTATGTTTCTATTTCAGTTTGAAACCCAAATGTCTTGATTTTTATATCAGAAAGTTGACTACATTCTTGAGAATGAACAAAGTATTTCCTACTAAAATACATTCTTGCTACTACATAAAGTAGGTGTAATTTCAAGTAAAATATTTTCTTAGGAATACTGTAGCAACCTGTTTTAGAACAGCTTAATTTAATACCTTAAACTATTTGCTATATCATAAAACTTCCAAGTTGTTACAAAATTCCATTGGTACTCTGATTTGAGGAGATAGCTAATTCCATGACCAATGTAATATAATTTTATGTAACAGAATTTTTTATTTCAGTAAATATTTATTGAGTGTACACCATGTTTTTTGTACACCAGATACTCTGCTAGACTCTGTGGAGACAATGGCAGGAAAGCCAGGCCAGGCAGTGGCCTTTACAGAAATGGAATACAGCTAACCAAAGAGGTGAAGGATCTCTACAATAAGAATTACATAACACTGTGGAAAGAAAGCAGGGATGACACAAACATTCCATTCTCATCAATAGGTTGAATTGATATTGTTAAAATGGCCATACTATCCAAAGCATTTTATAGATTCAATGTTATTTCTATTAAACTATCAATAACATTCTTTACAGAATTAGAAAAAAACTATTCTAAAATTTGTATGTAGCCAAAAAAGAGCCCAAACAGCCAAAGCTT
This sequence comes from Rhinopithecus bieti, assembly GCF_001698545.2. Classification (NCBI taxonomy): domain Eukaryota; kingdom Metazoa; phylum Chordata; class Mammalia; order Primates; family Cercopithecidae; genus Rhinopithecus; species Rhinopithecus bieti. The sequence goes on along the minus strand of NW_016814637.1, from coordinate 43,917 downwards.
TCCTAAGGAAAAGAATAAAGTTGGGGCAGCACATTACCTGACTTCAAATTATACAACAAAGCTACAGTAACCCAAACAGTACAGGACTACTACAAAAAAATAGACACATAAACCAATGGAAGAAGAAAGAGAGCCCTGGAATAAAGCCACAACTATCTGGTCTTCAACAAAATTAACAAAAGCAAACAATTGGAAAAGGACTCATTATTCAATTAATGGTGCTGGGATAACTGGCTAGCCATATGCAGAAGATTTAAACTGGACCCCCTTCCTTACACCATATAAAAAAATCAACTCAAGATGGATTAAAGACTTAAATGTGAAACCTAAAAATATAAAAACTCTTGAAGAAAGCCTAGTATATTAGTGTATTCTCATGTTGCTAATAAAGATATACCCAATACTGGGTGATTTATAAAGGAAAGAGGTTTAACTGACTCACAGTTTCATGTGGCTGGGGAGACCTCACAATCATGGTGGAAGGTGAATGAGTAGCAAATTTATGTCTTGCATAGCAGCAGGCAAGAGCTTGTGCACAGGATTTCCCATTTATAAAATTATCAGATCTCATGAGACTTATTCACTACCATGAGAACAATATGGGGAAAATATCGGGGAAACTGCCCCATAATTCTATTGTCTCCACCCGGCCACACCCTTGAAACATGGATATTATTACAATTCAAGGTAAGATTTGGGTGGGGACAGAGCCAAACCATGTCATTCTGCCTTTGGCCCCTCCCAAATCTCATGCAGTCATATTTCAAAATCAAGTATTCTTTCTCAACAGTCCTGCAAGGTTTTAACTCATTTTAGCATTAACTCAAAAGTCCACAGTCCAAAGTCTTCTGAGACAAGGCAAGTGCCTTCCACCTATGAGCCTGTAAAATCAAAAGCAAGCTAGTTATTTCCTAGATGCAATTGTGGGGGTAGAACCATTGGGTAAATGCACCCATTACAAATGGGAGAAATTGGCCAAAACAGAGCAGCAAAAGGCTCCATTTGAGTCCAAAATTCAGCAGGGCAGTTATTAAATCTTTAAGCTCCAAAATGGTCTTCTTTGACTCCATGTCTCACATTCAGGTCACATTGATGCCAGAGGTGGGCTCCCACTGCCTTGGGCAGCTCTGCCCCTGTGACTTTGCAAGGTACAGTTCCCCTCCCAGCTGCTTTCATGGGCTGGCGTTGAGTAACTGTGGCTTTTTCGGGTGCATGGTACAAGCTGTTGATGGATCTACCATTGTGGGATCTGGAGGATGGTAACCCTCTTCTCACTGCTCCACTAGGCAGTGCCCCAGTGTGGCCTCTGTGTGGGGTCTCCAACCCCACATTTTCCTTCTGCACTGCCATAGAAGAGGTTCTCCATGATGGCCCCATCCCTGAAGCACACTTCTACCTAGACATCGAGGCATTTCCATACATTCTCTGAAATCTAGGAGGAGGTTCCCAAACCTCAATTCTTGACTGTTGTGCACCTGCAGGCTCAACACCATGTGAAAGCTGCCAAGGTTTGGGGCTAAGCTGTACCTTGGCTACCTTTAGCCATGGCTGGAGCAGCTGCAATGCAGGGCAGCAAGTTCCTAGGCTGCACACAGCAGGGGTGCCCTGGAACCAGCCTAGGAAACCATTTTTTTCCTCTTAGGCCTCTGGGCCTGTGATGGGAGGGGCTGCCATGAAGTTCTCTGCCTTGCCCTGGAGACACATTTCCCATTGTCTTGGTAATTAACATTCAGCTCCTCATTACTTGTGCAAATTTCTGCAGCAGGCTTGAATCTCTCTCCAGAAAATGAGTTTTTCTTTTCTACTACATTGTCAGGCTGCATATTTTCCAAACTTTTATGCTCTGTAATCTCGTAAAGTCTTTGTGCTTAGAAATTTTTTCCACCACACACCCCATATCATCTCTCTCAAGTTCAAAGTTCCACAGACCTCTAGGGCAGGAGAAAAATGCCACCAGTCCCTTTGCATAGCAAGAGTGACCTTTACTCCAGTTCCCAATAAGTTCCTCTTCTCTCTCTGAGATCACCTCAGCCTGGGTTTTAGTGTCCATGTTATTATCAGCATTTTGGTCAAAGCCATTCAATAAGTCTCTAGGAAGTTCCACACTTTTCCACATTTTTCTGTCTCTGAGCCCTCCAAACGGTTCCACCCTCTGCCTGTTACCCAGTTTCAAATTTGCTTCCACATTTTTGGGTATCTTCACAGCAGCACCCCACTCCCAGTACCAATTTAATGTATTAGTCTGTTCTTACACTGCTATTAAAGACTTACCTGAGACTAATTTATTTAAAAAAAAAAAAAAAAGAGTATTACTTTACTCATAGTTCCATATGACTGGGGAGGCCCCACAATCATGGTGGAAGGTGAATGAGGAGCAAATTCATGTCTTACATGGCAGCAGGCAATAACTTGTGCACAGGAACTCCCATTTATAAAATTATCAGATCTTGTGAGATTTATTCACTACCAAGAGAACAGTATGGGGGAAACTGTCCCCCATGATTCAATTATCTCAACCTGGCACCACCCTTGCCAGGTGGAGATTATTGCAATTTAAGGTGAGATATGAGTGGGAACACAGCCAAACCAAATCACCTAGAAAATACATTCTAGACATAGGCCCTAGCAAAGATTTTTGACAAGGATGCCAAAAGCAATTACAACAAAAACAAAAATTGACAAATGGGAGCTAATTAAACTAAAGAGCTTCCACACAGCATAAGAAACTATCAATAGAGTAAATGTAAACAGAAAACACAAAGTATAGGAGAAAATATTTGCAAACTATACATATGACAAAGGCCTAATATCCAGAATCTATAAAGAACTTAAATTAATAAGCAGAAAACAAACAACCCAATTGAAAAATGGACAAAGATATTAACAGACACTTTTCAGAAGAGGACATACATATGGCCAAGAAGCATATGAAAAAGTGCTCAACATAACTAATTATTAGAGAAATGCAAATCAAAAGCACAATGTGATACCTCCTAACCCCAGTCAGGATGGCCATTATTAAAAAGTCAAAAAATAACAGAAACTGGTGATGCTGTGGAGAAAATGGAATGCTTGTACACCGCTGGTGGGAATTTAAATTAGTTCAGCCACTGTGGAAAGCAGTTTGACAATTTCTCAAAGAACTTAAAACAGAACTGCTATTCGACCCAGCAATTCTATTACTGGGTATATACACAAAGGAATATAAATAGTTTTACCGTAAAGACACATGCACATGTATGTTTGTAAAAGCACTATTCAAAATAGCAAAGACATGGAATCAAAGTAAAGGCCCATTAACGGTAGATTTGATATCAAAAATGTGGTAAATATATACCATGGAATACTACACAGACATAAAAAAGAACAAATCATGTCCTTTGCAGGAATGTAGATAGATGTGGAGGCCAGTATCCTAAGTAAACTAATGCAAGAAGACAAAAATCAAACACTGTGTGTTCTCACTTATATGTGGGAGCTTATCATTGAGGACACATAGACACAAAGAAAGGAACAATAGGTACCAGGGTCTACTTCAGGGTGGAAAGTTGGAGGAAGGTAAAGATCAAAAAACTGCCTATAATGTACGTGCTTATCACTTGAGTGATGAAATAATATGTACACTGAATCCCTGCAACATGCAATTTATCTACAGAACCAACCTGTCTATGTACCCCTGTACCTAAAAAGTTTTTAAAAAGGAAACATTTAGTCCAATAGATGTCAAATACTTCTTGATATGGGTACAAGGAAGGATAAAATCTTGAGTACAACTCTTATCAGAGAGAATAAAAGATGTACAAACATTCAGAGTACGGGGGATTAAACTTTGTTGTTACTAAAGTCTAATTTATTCACTAAACTCTTTTCTGAAAGGCCTGATAAACCTATAAAATGCTTATGTTTCCAACACATTTTAAACAGGAAACAATTTTTGCACAAAATATAAAGTGGGGTAATCTACTCACAAAGATAAAGTAGCCTCAAAAAGCCAAAGAACAGAGTATGAATTACCTCAAACTATCACCTGCTGATTAGATATCGAGAGCAGAAAAAGATCTGTTGAACCTGATGATGTTAGAGACAGTGGTTTGCAGTAGACTTGTGGGATGCTAAGCCAGATTCAAAGAATACAGCAGAGTGTGGGTGGTGAGAAAATGGAGGACAGACGATAAAGATTAAACATGAGAGAAGGTTGATAGAGAAAAGAGAGACATTTCTAGAATGGATGATTAGGTTAAGTAAAGTTAATTTTTTGTCATTTTTCTCCTAGGATGGATGGACCCAGACATGTTTAAAAGTAATAATCAGTTTTTAAACAGAAAGCATAATAAAAGTTTTGGTTGAAAAAAAATAAATATTTAGCACATTCTACATTTTCATGAAGGAATATGTAATAGAAACAACAGTCCCAAATTCCTAATATTAAATTTCACATTCCTCAGAAAAAGTTATTCTCAGTGGTCATTAATTACTTGATCTAAATGGTACATCATGGCAAAAGCTATTTAGTCATCAGATAATAAAAGGAAAACTCCTTAGTTCTAGAAATGAGATATCGGGAAGGATTTATGTCTTGACTAGAACTGTCAGAAGACCCAAAAGCAAGTATAATTTTAATATCATCAGAACATTTGACCTGTTAGTTGGGATTCATCTGTTTAAAAGTCATCGTTTCTTGTGAACAAGGTTATTTTAGGAAAAGAGGGATGGTAATAAAAATTACTATTCTTTAAGCTTCATTTAATGCTGATATATATTTTTTTTATTTTCTAGCAAAACTTACAATCTGCATAATTTACCTGTATTCTCTACTTTTGCTTCCATAATTCACCATAGGAACTTGGTTCACTGGAATGTTTGCCATTCATTATGTGTAATACATTTAAAACATTTTAGAATGCTGATCTTCATTCAGTTTCTGAATTAGAAGGACAGCTATGTGGAATTTTAGGTTGTTTTCCTATTTTTTTGAAGTTCAAATTTATTTCCAATTTTGAGTAAGATATCTGTACATTTGAAACTGGAGTCTTAATATACTAGATATGCACAACATTGGATTTAAAATGTACTAATATTCCAAAATGCAACAAAATTGAAAAAAGTATAAAGAATACCGTTGAAGTTAAAGGACTTCATTTTACTGATTTTTCCTATTTCCAAAGAGCACACATTTTTGCTATGAAAGAGCATACCTATAACCTATTAAATAACTTTACAATAACCCACAATTCTCTTGAAAGCGAGGTATGGAAAGACAAATTCATTTGTAGAATGTATTCTAGATACTATTCAATCAGAGCCTTTGCAGTCGTAGAATTTTAAAAGCTCATAATTCCATAAAAAGAATATCTACCAAACTACATCAATGGGAAAATAAGAAGGATCTTCTGTCATTTCAGTTATGTCCTTTTCTTATGAACAGGGATCATAATATAGTATATACAATTCTTCCACCTATAGAAATTGTTTAGTTTTATTAAGCATTACTACAAGAATGAGTAGAATGTTAAATCAGTTCTATAACTCCAAACCATGTTAAAATAGTATTTTTTTGTGAATGTTTTTGAGAAGACACTCTAGTGATATTATGATGAATGTTCAGGTTTAGATGTAAGATACTGTTTCTTTAACACTTTATCATTTTCTGACATTTTAATTTCTCAGTGAGTATGATTAATATTACTTGGAAATAATTTATCACTAACACTAATTCAAATGGTGGGTCATCTCTAAACATCAGTTGGCAATAAAACTGATATCCTGCTGATATCCTACTAGTTTAATGTATTAACATACACTCTCATTAATACTATGTTTATCCTTGTTGACAGGTATCACATTTGCTGGTTTTAAAAAGTGTGTCCCCTTCAGTTCAAAGACATCTTGGTCTTTAGAAAACTAAATTATGCTAAAGTCAGAGACTGATGCATACAAGCTTATTCTTGGCTGTGTATTTAAAGGAATCAAGTAGTTGAAGTTGCATCTCTCCATTGTTTACTCTGCTATAAAAGGACTAGTGTAATGAATCATGCGGTACTGCAAAGGAGCAAGTTTTCTTTTTGTGTTAATTTCCTATTAAATTTGGCTAGCAATTGCAGTGACAGTAAAAGTAGGTTATGCATATGAGCTAAAAACAGGAATCACTTGCCAAGAAATCTATATTGTGTACATTATTTAAATATATCAAGTTGCTTATCTTTAGAAAATAAACTTTTCTACTGGCTTCCACCTATAAAATGGGTCTTTTAAAAAATATAAATATAGAGTGTAAAGTGACTTCTTTCATGAGAAAAAAATTCTCTGAAAAATGCCATGTTGTTTTCAAAATTCATTTGCTACTGAAGCATCCTGTACAGTATGAACAGAAATAGATAGGCAATAATGCTATGCTACCACCACATAAAAGGCAAGACAAACTAAATTGTGAGATTGACTCAATTTCTCTCATAGTGGCATTTATTTGCAATACTTTTTTTTCTGCCCAAATGCAGGCTTAGCTATTCATAGAGTTGTGCCAGCTGTAATGAATTCACCAAAGATGTTGTAGAAAATTGCAACCCTGTTCCCACATCCAGTATTTCTAGATGTCGGTATTAATTGGCATGGTCAATCTGAATAGTAAAACTATGGGGGACCATCCTTCCTCTCTCACAATAATGACAACAATGTTCTTGTAATTGTCATCTTTTCAACTTTCAACAATTCTGTATTAAGTAATTTCCATGTTGCTGGCTCTGTGTTAATTGCCAACAACACAAAGAAAATTAAAATGTGGTCTCCGACCTCAAGGGACTGTTCCTAAAGGGACCTGATGATTGGGTGGAAGTAAAAATAATCAAGCAATGTCAGCAAATGTCTTACTATAGGATTTTAAACCGTTTAATGGTTGTCAATGAAAAGAGCAAAACTTTGCAAAATATTTTAAGAGATTTATTCTGAGTTAAATATGAGTGACCATGTCCCAAGACACAGCCCTTATAAGGTCCTGAGAACATGTACCCAATGTGGTCAGGCTGCAGCTTGGTTTTATACATTTTAGGGAGGCATGAGACATTAATCAAATACATTTAAGAAATACATTGGTCCAGAAAGGTGGGACAACTCAAAGTGTGGGCCAGGGTTGGGGGGGTGGTCTTCCAGGCTATAGGTAAATTTAAACATTTTCTTGTTGACAATTGGTTGAGATTGTCTGAAGACTTGGGACTGATAGAAGGGGAAGGTTCAGGTTAAGATGAAAGATTGTGGAGACCAAGGTTCCTTCAAAGTCTTATAGTGGCTGTCCTTAGAGATAATAAACGACAAATGCTTTAGACCCTTAGGTAAAGTCTTTAGGATTGGGAGAGCCTGGAAGATAAAGATCTAGCTATGTTAATAAAGATTCTTTACAGATCCAAATTTTCCCCCACAAAGGACAGCTTTGCAGGGCCATTTCAAGATATGACAAATAAACATGTTTTGGGGTGAAATATTTTTATTTTCTTCCTTGTCTCGTAATGTTATGCCAGAATCAGATTGGAAAATAAGTCACAATATATAGAGTTAAACAAACCCATCTGATGAGAATTTATTGTTTGTAGACCATCACTCCCCAGACTTCTTAGATAGGAATTTGGGCAAGATAAAAAAAAAAAAAAAAAAA
>NW_016814637.1:19872-33617 GCF_001698545.2 Rhinopithecus bieti | reverse complement strand
CCCAGGCTACCATCAGCCTTTCCACCTTTGTCTGAGAAGATTAACCCTGTACTGCTTGAAGCAACAGTGATGGCCTCCCCTGAGGAAGTTGACAGGCAATACAATGCTGATGCTCCTCAGGACCCACTGCCAAACCCCCATTGGCTTCTAGACCTATAACTGGACTCAAGTCCTGGCAGGCCCCTAAAGGTGAGGTTCAGAGTGTGACCAACGAGGAGATGTGCTACACCCCAAAATAACTGCTTGAGTTTTCTAATTTATATAAGTAGAAATCTGGAGAACAGGCCTGGGAATGGATATTATGGATGTGGGATAATGGTGGCAGAAACAAAAAGTTGGATCAGGGTGAATTTATTGATATGGGCCCACTAAGCAGGGATTCTGCATTTAATGTTGCAGCTTGGGGAGTTAAAAAAAGTTATAATTGTTTACTATAAATTCTTTTCACAATCCTATCTCCACTGGAGGCAATCTCTGATCTAATATTTGTGACCATAACTTAGATTATTTTTATATAAATGTAAATATACTGTGTATAGTGTTTTGGATTGGCCCCTTTCCCTCAAAATAATATCTATGAGATTAATTCATGCTACGGTGCATTGCAGCAGCTCATTTTTATTGTTGAGTATTTTTTCATGGCATAAATATACCATAATTTATTTATCTACTTACCAATGGATAAATTGTGGGGGTGTTTTAATTTTGAGGCTGTTATAAATGAAGCTGGTATAGGCATATGTGTATAAGCCTTGTTGTGGGTATATATTTTCATTTCTTTTTGAATAATCAAGACTGGAATTACTGTGTCACAGATCAGGTGCATGTTTAATTTTATAAGAAACTGCCAAACTCTTTGTCAAGTTTGAAGTATAATTTTATACTCCCACCAGAAAAACATGAGACTTTCAATAGCTCTGTACTCACACCAACATTCTTCCTTGTCCAATCTTGTCTTTTAAGCCATTCTAGTGGATGGGAAGTAATATTGTTGTTTTCATTTGAGTTTTCTTGAAGACTAAAATTGCTGATTATTGTTTCATGCATTGTCATTTCTACATCTTCTTTTGTGAATATTTAATCATTCTGCATAATTTTAATTTGTTTCTTTTCTTATTTGTTATTATTATTGTATTAAAAGTTGTTTATATATTATCCAGGCAAGATTTTTGTCAGATACATGTAGTACACATATATGTTTTTAGTTAATGTCTTGACTTTCCATTCTGTTAAAAAGGTAACTTCTAAAAAGCACAGGTTTCTACTGCCAATGAAGTCAAATTTATCTGTGTTTTCATTCATGAAAAGATGACCAATGCAATGTTTCTTATAGAAATTGTCTAAATTTAATTTTATTTTTAGGTCTTTAACACATTTTGAATTTGTATGTGTATGTATTGTGATCAGTAATAGTTTATCTTCGTTTTCTCCATAGAGATATATAGTTGTCCTAGCATCATTATTCAAGTTTTCCTTTTTACCTTGGTAGTTTTGTCAAAATAATTTGCACATAGATAGGTAGGTTTACTGCTAGACTCTTAATTTTGTTCCACTGAACTATGTATCTGTTCTTATGCCAACACCACACTGTCTTGATTACTATAGTTTTATAGTAAGCCTCGAATAAGGTACCATGTGTCCTCTAACTTATTGCTTCTATTTCACAAATAATTTGGCTCTTCTAGATAATTTAAATTCCAATTTCAATATATATTTTAGAATAATATTGTCAATTGATATGTTTCATGTACTGGAGTTTTGATCGAAATGGCATGGAATTCATAGAAATTTTTTTTTTGTTTGTTTGTTTGAGATGGAGTCTCGCTCTGTCGCCCAGGCTGGAGTGTAGTGGCAGCAATGTCGGCTCACTGTAAGCTCCGCCTCCCAGGTTCACGCCATTCTCCTGCCTCAGCCTCCTGAGAAGCTGGGACTACAGGCACCTGCCACCATGCCCGGCAAATTGTGTGTGTGTGTGTATGTGTGTATTTTTAGTAGAGGTGGGGTTTCACCGTGTTAGCCAGGATGGTCTCCATCTCCTGACCTTGTGATCCGCCCACCTCAGCCTCCCAAAGTGCTGGGATTACAAGCGTGAGCCACCGTGCCTGGCCTATAGAAATATTTTGGGAAGAATTCAAATTGTAGCAATATTGTGTATTCCAACACATGAATAAAGTACACTTCTCCATTTATGTTGGTCTTCTTTCACTTCTCTAAGCAATATGCTATGGATTTAAGTGACTAGGTGATACATGCCTTTTGTAAAATATATTTTAAAATATTTAATGCATTTTATACCTTTGGATAACAATTTTAAATTTTCCTTGATAATTATTTGCTGTAGGTAAAGAGAAATACAACTATTTTGTATTTTATCGACATAATATATAACTTTGCTGAATTCATTTTACCAATTAGTGTTTTTTCTTAAGATTCTTTAATTTTCTTAAATGTACATAAGTAAGTCATCTCTGAATGACTTTTAATGTGACAAATTTACTTTCACCTTTACAATCTGTGTGTATCCTAAATATTTTTATGCCTTCTTGCAATTTTCAGAGCTTGAGTACAATATTAAACAGAAGTGGTGAGAACAAACATTCTTGCCTTCTTTCCAATCTTAGGGATAAAGTGTGTAATATATCACCATTTATTATAACGTCAGATACAAGTGAGTTTTTGTTGTTGTTGTTGTGGCTTTTTGTCTGATTTCCAGGAAATCCCCTGCTATTCATAGTTTATTGTTGAGAGTTGTTATCTTGAATGGATATTGATTTTGTCAATTGTTCTTTGTGTATCTACTGCTACAAAAATATGACTTTCTTCTTTATTTTAATATTTTTAATTGCATTTGTTGCTTTTTTAGTATTGAACAAATTTGCATTCTTGGAATACTATCTACTTGATCATGATATGTTATCCTTTAAATATATCTGATATACTTAATTTGCTAATATTTTGGCACTCTTTTTTTTGCCATCCAGGCTCATAAAACATACAGAACTATAATACACTTTTCTTGTGATGTCCTTGTCCGGTTTTGGCATCGTGGTTACATTGGCCTCATGAAATGTGTAGCAAAGTGTATCTCCTGCATTTTCTGAAAGACTTTGTGTAAAGTTATTATTATTTCTTCCATAAGTGATTGATAAAATGTATCAGCATAACCATTTAGGTCCGTAGTTTTCCTTTTATGTCTATATGTTTTACTATAAATTTTATTTCTTTAAAAAAACATTAATATTTTCTACTTTTGTCATATCAGCTTTTTTGTTTGTTCATTTAAAGATGATGTTTTACTGTGTTGCCCAGGCAGAAATCAAATTCCTTGGCTCCAGTGATCCTCTTTCTTGGCTTCCCAAGTAGCTGGTACTACAGACACATGCAAATGTGCTGGGCTCATTATGTCAGTTTTAAAGTTGTGTTTTCAAATAATTTGTTCACTTCAGTTAATTTTCAAATATCTTGATGTAAAGTTGTTCTTAATCACCTTTATTATTCTTTTGATTTATGCCTTTTTCTTTTATATTTTTTTCTTCTATTATTTTAAGTGTATTTTATTCTGCTTTTTCTAGCTTGCTGAGGTAGAAATTGATTTTAAACCTTTCTTCTGCACTATTAAAAATACTTAAAACTGTACATTCCCTGAAAGCAATGCTGAAAGTACTTAAAACTACAAATTCCCTAAAAGCAATGCTCTAAAAGCACATACAAATGTTGAAACATTGTGTTTTAATTACAATTTATTTAAAAATTTTTCTAATTTCCCTTTTGCATATACATGTGTGTTTTGACCAATAAGTTAGTAAGAATGCTGTTGCTTGTCTTCCAAATACTCAAAGATTTTCTAACTATTTTATTGCTATGCATTGCTAATCAGTTCTTTACTAAGAGAACATTTTTCAGTTCTATTTTCACTACAAATATTGAATAATGCTATTATATTTTAACTTTTATTTTAGTTTCAGAGATACATGTGCAGGTACACCAACAATGTCCAAGCTGAGAGCCAAATCAAGCATTCAATCTCATTCACAATAGCCACAAAAATAAAATATCTAGGAATACAACTAACCAGGGAGGTGAAAGATCTCTACCACAAGAATTACAAAAGACTACTGAAAGAAATCAGATATGACACAAACAAAGGGAAAAACATTCCATATTCATGAATTGAAAGAATCAATATTGTAAAAATGGCCATACTGCACAAAGCAAATTACAGATTCAATGCTATTCCTATCAAATTATCAATAACATTCTTCATAGCGTTAGAAAAAACTATTTTAAAATTCATATGGAACCAAAAAGGAGCCTGAATAGCCAAGGAAATCCTATGCAAAAAGAACAAAGGTGGAGCCATCATGTTACCTGACTTCAAAATATATTACAAGCCTACAATAACTAAAACAGCACAGTACTGGTACAAAAACAGACACATAAACCAATGCAAAAGAATAGAGAGTCCAGAAATAAAGCTGCACACCTATAACCATCTGATCTTTCACAAAGTTGACACAAACAAGCAATGGGGAAAGGACTCACTATTCAATAAATGGTGCTGAGACAACTAGCTAGCCATATGCAGAAGACTGAAACTTCCTTACAGCATATACAAACATCAAAATTTGAGTCTTTCAAAATTTGTCAAGACTAATTTTATGGCCTAGCATATGGTCTTTCTTGGTGAATGCTCTGTGTGCTTTTTCTTCTTTTCTTTATTGATGCATGACACATGTACGTGGTAATATGGTATATGTGATAATTTAATATTCACATTTGTAAAGATCAAAACAGTGTACTTGGGATATCTGTGATCTTAAATATTTGCCTTTTCTTTACACTAGAACCATTTGAGTTCTTCTCTTATAGCTTTTGAAATATACATTAGACTTCTGTAAACTATATTTACCCTACTGTTCTTTTAACACTAAATCTTTCTTCAAACTGCATATTTGTACCCATTAATCAACTTCTCTTCATCCCTCACCCACTACCTTCCATGGCTTCTGGTAACTGCCAATCAACTCTCTATTTTCATGACCACTTTTATACCCACATATGTGTAAAAATGTGTGATATTTGTCTTTCTGTGCTTGACTTATTTCATTTGACATAATGACCTTCAGTTCCATCCATTTTGCTGCAAATACTAGGATTTCATTCCTTTAATGGCTGAATACAATTTGATTGTGTATATATACCATGCTCTTTCTTTATCCTTTCTTCCATTGATAGGTATTTAAGTCATTTCTATATTTTGGCTATTGCAAATAGTGCTTTAATAAACATGAGAGTGAAGATGTCTTTTCAATATATTGGTTTTCTTTTCATGAATATATGCCCAGTAGTGAAATTGCTGTATTGTATTTTATTTCTATTTTTAGATTTTTGAGAAATTTCCATACTGTTCTGCATACCACCAATACTATTTACATTCCTACAATGATATCTCCTTGTAGTTTTGATTTGCATTTCTCTGATGATTAGCAATGTTGAGCATTTTTTTATAGACCTGTTGGACATTCGTATGTCTTTTTCTGAGAAATGTCAAGAGATCATTTATTTTGCTCATTGTAATTGTTTTTTTTTTTTTTTTTTTTTTTGTTATTGAGTTTTTTAAGCTAATCCCTGGTTAGGTAAGTAGTTTGCAAATATTTTCTTCCATTCTGTAGGTTGTCTGTTCACTTTGCTGATTATTTTCTTTAATGTGCAGAACCTTTTTAGCTTCATGTAGTCCCATTTGTCTATGTCTGCTTTGATTGTCTGTGCTTTTGAGGTCTTACAAAAAGTTTTGCCTAGACCAATGTCCCAAAGCATTTCCCCAATGTTTTCCTCTAGTAGTTTCATAGGTTCAAGCCTTAGATTTAAGTCTTTAGTATATTTTGACTTGATTTTTGTGTATGCAGTTTTCCTAGCACTATTTATTGAAGACAACATCCCTTTCCTACTGTATGTTCCTGGTGCATTTGTTGAAAATTAGTTCACTGTGGGTTTATATGTAGGTTCTCCATTTTGTTCCATTGGTCTATGTGCTTCTTTTTATGCCAGTACTACTTGGTTACTCTAGCTTTGTAGTAAATCTTGAATTCAGGTAGTGTGATGCCTCCAGCCTTGTCCTTTTTGCTCAGGATTGCTTTGGTTATTTTGGGTCTTTTGTGTTTTATATAAATTTTACGATTTGTTTTATTTTCGGTAATGAATATCATTGATATTTTGATAGGGATTGCATTGAATCTGCAAATTGTTAAATTGCCATTTTAAGAATATTATTTTTTTCACTTATGAGCATGAAATATCTTTTCATTTTTTTATATCCTCTTTGATTTCTTTTATCAGTGTTTTATAGTTTTCTTTTATAGATTTTCAGTTATTTTGTTAAATTTATTACTAGGTATTTTATATTCTTTGTAGCTATTGTAACTGGGATTGCTTTATTCATTTCCTTCAGATTGTTTGCTGTTGACATAAATATATCCTACCAATTTTTGTATGTTGATTTTGTATCCTGAAACTTTAAAGAATTTGTTTATCATTTCAAACAGTTTTTCTGGTGGAATCGTTTAGGTTTTTCTAAGTGTAAGACTATGCAATCTGTAAACATTGCTCATTTGACTGCTTCCTTTCCAATTTGAATGGATACCCTTTATTTATTTCTCTTGCATAATTGCTCTAGCCAGGACTTGTAGTACCATACTGAATAAAAGTTGTGAAAGTGGATATCCTTGTCTTGTTTCAGATCTTCAATGATAGGACTTTAATTTTTCTCTGTCCCATATGATATTAGCTGTGGGTTTGTCATATATAACTCTTATTATTTTCAGGTATGCTTTTTTCTTACCCAGTTTGATTAGCGTTTTTATCGAAAGAGGATGTTGAATTTTGTTTGACACTTTTTCAGCATGTATTGAAGTAATCATATAGTTTATGTTCTTGGTTCTGTTAATCTGATGTTTCACACTTGTTGATTTGTGTATGTTGAACTATCCTTGTGTCCCCGAGATGAATCCCACTGATTATGGTGAATGATCTTTCTAGTGTGTTGTTGAGTTAGACTGGCTAGTAATTTTTTTGAGAATTTTTGCATCTCTTTGTATTTATGATATTAACCTGTAGTTTTCTTTCTTGTTAGGTCCTTGTCTGGTTTTGGTATCAGGGCAGTGCTTGCCTCGTATAGTGAATTTGCAAGTAGTCTCTCCTCTTGAATTTTTTTAAAAGTTTGAGTAGAATTCGTATTAGTTCTTCTTTAAATGATTGCTAGAATTCAGCAGTAAATGAATTGCTTTTCTGTGTTATCTTGAAGATCACTAAACTTCTGTAAAATTACTATTTTGAATTCTTGGTGAGGAAGCTCACATATCACAGTCTTGTTAGGATTAGTTACTGGTTCCTTGCTTTGTCCATTTGGGAAAATATTTCTCTGTTTTCTGTTGTTTCTTGTGGGTATACTTCTATATCTTAGCATTAAAAGATAAGTTATTTATTCCAATTTTCCTGTCTGGATTATTTTTGATTTTATTGTATATGTTTTCTTAGAGTTTCTTTATTACTAAATCACTGCCTACTTTGCAGCTGTAGGTGGTGCCTTAAGCCCAGGTTCACCTAACCTGTAGTAAATAAATGTAGTACTGTCCTTCCCAAATGAGAGAGAATCCAAAGGGAATATTCCAGCAGTGTGAGAAGGCTGGGTAGGAGTTCATGCCCAGGGGCTCTGAGTGATAAACTTTCTACAGGTTGAACAGCCACTCTGATTGGGCATCTCTACATTTAGTTCTTTAAGAAATCTCCATACTGTTTTCCATAGTGGTTCACTAGTTTACATGCCCACCAGCAGTGTAATAGTCCTTTTCATCACATCCACAACAATATTTAGTATTTTTTTATTTTTGAATTATGGACATTTTTGCAGAAGTAAGGTGGTATCTCACTGGGATTTTAATTTGCATTTCCCTAATAATTAGTGATATTGAGCATTTTTTTTCATATGTTTGTTGGCCATTTGTATATCTTCTTTTGAGAATTGTCTATTCATGTCTGTATTAGTTCTTTTCCACACTGTGATAAATAAATACTCAAGACTGGGTAATTTATAGAGGAAGGAGGTTTCACTGATTCACAGTTCTACATGGCATTGGAGGCTTCAGGAAACTTAAAATCATGGCAGAAGGTGAAGGGGAAGCAAGGACCTTCTTCACATGGTGGCAGAAGAGAGAAGAGTGAGAGCAAAAGGGGAAAAATACCATATAAAATCATCAGATCTCATGAGAACTCACTTGCTATCACGAGAACAGTATGGGGAAACTGCCCCAATGATTCAATGTCTTCCCACCATGTCTCCCCCAGACATGTGAGGATTATTGTGGGGATTACATTTCAAGATGAGATTTTGATGGGGACACAATGAAACCATATCAATGTCCTTTGCCCACTTTTTGAAAGGATTATTTGTTTTTTTCTTGCTGATTTGTTTGAGTTCCTTGTAGGTGCTGGATATTCATCTTTTGTTGGCTGCATAGTTTGTGAATATTTTCTCCCACTCTGTGGGTCATCTGTTTACTCTACTGATTATTTATTTTGCTGTGCAAAAGCTTTTTAGTTTAATTTGGTCCCATTTATTTATTTTTTGCTTTGTTGCATTTGCCTTTGGGTTCTTGGTCACGAATTCTTTGCCTAAGCCAATGTTTAGAAGAGGCTTTCCAATGTTAACTTCTAGAATTTTTAAGGTTTCAGGTGTTAGATTTAAGTCGTTGATCCATCTTGAGCTGATTTTTGTATAAGGTGACAGATGGGGATCCATTTTCATTCTTCTACATGTGGTTTGCCAGTTTTCTTAGCACCATTTATTGAATAGGATATCCTTTCCCCAATTGATGTTTTTGTAAGTTTTGTCAAAGATCAGTTGGCTGTAAGTATTTAGCTTTATTTCTGTGTTGTCTGTTCTGTTCCATTTGTTTATGTGCCTATTTTTATACCAGTACCATGCGGTTTTGGTAACTATAGCCTTGTAGTATAAAGTCAGGTAATGTGATGTCTCCAGATTTGTCCTTTTTGCTTAGTATTGCTTTGGCAATGTGGGTTCTTTTTCGGTTCCATATGAATTTTAGAATTTTTTTTTTTAAGAATGATGATGGTATGTTGAAGGGAAATACATTGAATCTATAGATTGCTTGGGGTAGTATTGTCATTTTCACAATATTCATTCTACCCAACCATGAGCAGGGGATGTGTTTTCATTTGATTGCATCATCAGTGATTTATTTCAGCAGTGTTTTGTAGTATCACTTGTAGAGATCTTTCACCTGCTTGGTTAAGTAGGTTTCTAAATATTTTATTTTTATTTTTTGCAAACTTTGTAAAATGTATTGAGTTCTTCATTTGATTCTCAGCTTGGTCGTTGTTGGTGTATAGCACTGCTACTTATTTGTGTACATTGTTTTGGTATCCTGAAATGTTACTGAATTTGTTTATTAAATGTGGGAGTTTTTTTTGATGAGGTTTTAGGGTTTTCTTTTTGTTGTTGTTGTTGTTCTTTTAATAGAGCCTTTAGGGTTGTCTAGGTATACAATTATATGGATTGTGAACAGAGACAGTTTGACTCCTTATTTTCCAATTTGGATGCCCTTTATTCTTCTCTCTTGTCTACTTGCCCTGTTTGGGACTTGTACTATGTTGAATCAAAGTGGTAAAAGTGGGCATCCTTGTCTTGTTCCCATTCTCAGGAAGAATGATTTTAACTTTTCCCCACTCATTATGATGTTGGTAGTGTGCTTGCCATAGGTGATATTTATTACTTTGAGGTATGTCCTTTCTATGCCAATTTTGTTGAAGGTTTTTATCACAAAGGAATGATGAATTTTATCAAATATTGTTTATTTGTCTCTTGAGATGATCCTATTTTTTTTGTTTTTAATTCTGTTTATGAGATGTATCACATTTATTGCTGGTGTATGTTAAACCATCCCTGCATCTCTGGCATGAAACTCACCTAATCATAACATATTATCTTTCTGGTATGCTGTTGGATTCAGTTAGCTGGTATCTTTTGAGAATTTTTACATCTCTACAATGGGCAATGGGAAATTGCCAGTGCCTTCCCCAGCAAGCCTCTCCTCCATATCTTAAGTCTGGCAGATGCACTAGTCACTTTTTATTGGCTGACAGAGGCTTGTTTTTTTCTTTAATTTTGACTGCTGTGGAATTTAGAGACTCTGAATAAAAGGACAGAAAGCAGATCTGCTTTTACTCACCCATCTGCAAATCCCAGATGAGCCCCTGAAAATGTGACGAGATCTTTGGGATGTTAATTTTCTGGCCAGAAACCTCTGTGGCCAGTGGTACCTTTGTCTGAGTTCTTGTCCTGCGTCCAGGAAGAATGAGGTATGCAGACAAGTGGAGGGTAAGCAAGGAAAAGAGGAGCTTTGTTGAGTGTTAGAACAGCTCAGAGGAGACTTGCACTGGGTAGTTCCTCTCTGTAGGTCAGGTCATCCCATCAACTGTTCAGCTCTCAGCAGAGAGGAGGGCCTGGAGAGGGTAGCTTCTCTCTGTAGCCGGTCATCCTGACATCTGCCCAGGTCCTAGAAGAGAGGAGACCATAGAGTGGGTTGCTCCTCTCTACAGCTGGTAGTCCCATCGTCTCTGCAGGTCTCTGAATCTCTCAGCAGAGAGCCTACTTCCTCTCTGCAGCTGATCATCCCACTGTCTGCTCAGCCCTGGCTGAACCCAGGACTTTTATGGGCCTCAGGGAGGATGAAGTGCACACAAATTGGTCCGTGAACAGCCATGGGCAGGCCCAGGAAAGGCATCATGAATTCCCAGTCGGGTTCATGGGACTTGCTGCCTGGCCCCCAGCCTTCAGGCCCTCCCTACCCTGAAGGTGGGGCCTCACTGGGGTCCTGCCCACTTCCACCCAGGAATTTGTCTGCCTTCTGCTGCTGTTCATGGTTCCTGGGCTTGATCCTGACTTGGCTCTGAGATCAGAGTGGGCTCCGACAGCAGGGAGAAGCCAGGCAGTGGGATCAGGCACTTCTGAGCCTGCAAGGATAGGGAGGACCTTCCTGGACCCACAAGAGTGAAGGAATGCCTGTGTGTTCAGCTCCACCCAGGGAAGTGGGGCTCCTTCCTTCTCTGTGGAGATGGAGGCCTGGGTTTGCAGCCACAGCTTGGACGGCTGAAGCTGAGCCTGGTGGGGCAGGGCTCCTGACCGCTCCCTGCCCGCAAAGAGCACAGGAAAGCTCCGATCTGCAGCCACAACCTGGGAGGCTGCAGCCCCACTCAGGAGGGCGGGGCTCCTGCCTGCTCCATGAAGCATGTAACCTTGGTCACACCCCCCTGCTGCAGCCAGTGTAATGTCACCTGTAGGTCGTCTAGAGTAGCAGCTACCATCACTAATAGTGCGTAGTATATATCCAGGCAGCCTGTGCACAGAACTTGGATCTGCCCCAGGCAATAGGCTTTCCCACTGAGAAAGCAAGCAAGGTTTTCCGACCACTCCCATCCCTGTCTGCTGGCAAACTGGGTGCATCACATCTGCACTCCTATCTGCTGCACTTCCTATTCACCATCTCCCAGATTCTGTTCAAGGAGGCCTGTGCATACTTAAAATTTTAAACAAAATTAAGCTGGGAGCTTCTTTCATCCTGAGACCCCCCCACCAAAGTTCACAGACTGTTTCCCCAAGGGTCCCTGTGAGATAGTCATGGGTGGCTTCCCTGGGCGTGACATGGAGACTGGGCATGCCTTCAAGGCTCTTCCTACTGCTGCCTCTACTTTTATATTTCATGCCACTCCCTAAATTTGTTACAGCTCTACATAAGGTTAAAGCCTTCTCCTGTAATCTGGATTTTCAGATTCTCCAGTAGGGATGTGTTTTTGGAGGCAGGTTCTCCCTGACTCACACTCTGGGAACTCACAGGTTTTCGCCTGTCTCACAGAGTTTGCAGTGGCATGCTGCTTCCTTCAAAGGATCTGTTAATTCTTTTGGTTTTCCTGGTATGTTCTTGTGGTGGTTCTTGGAACAAAAGTTTACGGTGTGAATCTCCGCACTCTGTTCTGTCTGTCCAAGTGGCAGAAACATGCTAACACTACCTCCTATCTGCCATCTTGGAAAGAAAAAATTATTTTACCATTTTGGAACCTGAAGTCTCCTCTGTGTGTTCTTGAAAGAAATATTTATTGTGTTGCTTTTGTATCTTCTACAAATGGCAATTAAGCCAAAATGCTTGTCAGTCTTATTCAGATCTTTCATACACTTGCTATGTTTATATCTATCTGTTCTATCAATTACTGAAAGGTGATACAATCTGCAACCATGATTATAAAATTTTCTATTTTTTCTTTAGTTTGATTAGTATATGTTCAATGTATTTTGAAGCTGTTTGACAGCTGAAAACACATTTAATTTGTTCACGTCCTTCTATTGAACTAACCCTTTTATCACTAAGAATTCATCTGTTTATTTCTAGTACTCCTTGTTTTGAAGTATGCTTTATCTGTTATTAATATAGCTATGGAAGTTTTCTGGTATTTACCATTTGCATGATACACATTTTCACATTATTTCACTTTCAATCTACCTGCACTTTTATATTTAAAGGGATTGTCTTTTAAACAGCATATGTTGAGTCTTGCTTTAGATTGTTTTTATCCAACCTAAGGCTATCTACCTTAATTAATGTGTTTGATAGTTTTATATTTGACATACTACAATAGCCCTCCCGTATCTGTGGGGGAGAATTCAAAGATCCCCAGTAGATGCCTAAAACCATGGATAGTACTGAACCCTACATATATAGTTGTTTTTCTATACATGCGTACATATGATAAGGTGTAATGAATAAATTAGGCGCAATAAGAGATTGACAGCATAATTAATAAAATGGAGCAATTACAACAATATATTGCTAACAATTTCATAAATAGAAAATTCGTTCTTACAGATCTTAGCAACCTCAGCACAAAAGTTTTTTTTTCTTTCCTTGAGAACTTTCACCTTTTTACTTAAAGGAAACACTTTACAGTTTCTCCTAGGTATATCCAAATTTCCAGTATCACTGGTCTAGCACTTTGGGGCCATTATTGAGTAGAATCAAGGCTATTTAAACACAAGCACTACAATACCTCAACAGTAAATCTGATAACCAAGATAGCTATTAAGCGATTAATAGACATGTAGTGTAGACAGCATGTTTACATCGCAGATGTAATAGAGTAGGAAGGCATGATATTTCATCATGCTAGGTGCATAAATTAAAACTTACAGATTCTTTATTTCTGGAATTTTATCATTAACATTTTAAAATATTTACCTTTAATATTTTAGCATAACTAAAATTCAGTTACCTTAGGTAACTGAAACCATAGAGAGTAAAATAACTTTTAAGAGGGGACTACTGTAATTGACTTGGTTGGATTTATATCTACCATTTTGCTATTTTTATTATTTGTCTCATTTGTTATTTTTCCTTGTTACTCTATAATTGTTTTCTTTTGGATCAGTCTACTATGTTTTAATCTTATTTCATTTATTTCCTACATTACCTTGTAGTATACATTTTCTTATTTTTAGTTGATGCTTTTGGCATTACCATATGCATTGTTAGTTATCACAGTCTATTTAAAAGAAAATTGTACCAATCAATATGTCATACAAGGGAACAAGAATGCAAATGATGCTGAGTTTCTCATTAGAAACAATGGAGGCTAGAATACAATGTAACAACATTTTTAAATCACAGAAATAGAAAAACAGA
>NW_016814637.1:6595-17086 GCF_001698545.2 Rhinopithecus bieti | reverse complement strand
TTTTATAATATTAAAACGTTAATTTATCTTTGGTTTATGGGTTATATATATAAAGGGGGGACTTAAATTTCCTTTATTTCCCCAATACATGGTATATTAGATTCCTATTCCTGCTGTAAAAAATTGCTACAAACTTATTGGCTTAAAACAATGTAAATGTATTCTACTACAGCTCTGGGAGTCAGAGGATCAAAATGAGTTTTACTGGGATAAAATTAAGGTTTCCTCTGGCTGTCTATTTTGAAGGTTCTAGAGGAGAATCTGTTTCCTTGCCTTGTTCAGTTTCTAGAAGCTGCCCAAATTTCTCAGCTACTCGTCTCCTTCCATCTTCAGAGATATTAATGAATAGATGGAGTCTTTCTTCCATTGCAACTTATCAATCTTCTGATATAAAAGTTCTACAAGGGTATTTTATTCACCTTTCTATAGAAGGTGCAAAATTTCCCTTGGGTCAATTCACTTTTTACTGAGAGTCCTATTGAGTCCTGTTTCATCATTGTTGAAACAGGTCAGTGGTCACTGGTCTTGTTGTCTAAGGTGTTATCCAAGCTTGTTGTCTCATGAACAAGAGAATTAAGGAGCATGGACACAAAGGGTCATATTGGAGCAAAAGTTTAATAAGCTAAAGAAGAAAGCTCTCCACCGTGGAGAGGGGAGCCCAAGTGGGTTGCCATTTGTACAGTTGAATCCGAAAACTTTATGAGAAACTCCTGTCATCTCTGTAGCAGTTTGAGTAACTTATCAGTGAAGCTGTCTGCACAACTCCTCTTATGCAGTTGTGGGTAGATCTCCAGGAAAGCATAAAGCGCCACTTCTCTTGTTTGTATAACTGTGGATTTGTTTTAGGTGAGACCTCCTCCTCGTTATTCCAGTTTCCACAGAACCCTCTGTGAACAGGTCTGAAAAGGAGAGAAAACTTTGTCCTTGGAATCCGTTAATCACACAAAACCCAAAAGGCTTCTGTGCTGGAACCTGCCTGCTTATCTGTGCAGGTGCAGTCTGAGTTTTCCCCAGGCTGCTAAATTTTTGTCTGTTGTTGATATTTTTCAGGCAGACTGCTTTTCTGAGGACTAGCCTTAGCTATCTACCTAACTGATTTTTCCTTTGCTTCTGCCTCAGTATGACATTGACTTCTCTTCTGCCTCCCACTTCCACATTTCAAGACCATTTTGTTTACATTGAGCCTAACAAGACAATACAGGATAATCTCCTATTTTCAGGTCAATTGATTCACAACCTTAATTTCCCTTTGCCATACAATCTAACATATATTCTTGTTTCAGGAATTGAAATGCACATTTTTTAGAAACTCCTGTGAATCACCCTGATAATTTTTTTTATTCTTCTGTATTCATTTTCATAGATCCATCTGTAATGAGGAATGTTCTTGTTAGTTTTGGTTTTGGTTTGATAACTCCTTTGTTTTTCTATCAACTTATCAATCTTCTGATATAAAAGTTCTACAAGGGTATTTTATTCACCTTTCTATAGAAGGTGCAAAATTTCCCTTGGGTCAATTCACTTTTACTGAGAGTCCTATTGAGTCCTGTTATCAGATCTTTGGCTCAAGATCCAATTGATATGCTCACTTCTTAAGTCAATTTTTGTTATTTAATCAGAAGTTATCCGGTGAAACTCTACAGTACCTTAGTGAAATATTATTTTACCTTTAATATCTTCTTTAATGATTGTCTCAACTTATGAATGTACAAAAAATATGACTAGAATAAAGAGATACCAGCATTTTTCTTTTTATTCCACCTGAATTGTTTCATTTACAATTACTACATCTTCTAAAATATGATGCGCCATGATTATTACCATCCCTATGTTTCCCTTCAGCTTCGTTCCCATACTTCTATCTGTTCCTTTTTTTTTTGTCATGTTTTCCTTGTTCAATTTCTTAAATGAATACAGAGAGATATGGGTAAAGAGCAAAATAATTGATTTCTTCAAAATAGTATATTTACAATTTAACAATCACAATTCAAGTTTCTGGTTGATACAGACACAGGATAGTTAGTGCAACATTCTCTTTTTATGGATCATATCATATCCCTTCCAACAAATTGCTAGCACTTCTCTATTTCATGTAGTAATAAATAAAGAGTTTATTGATAGTGTTGTTTTCACTCCTGCTTTTCAGCCAGTTAGTGGAAACTCTTTGTAGGGTATAAAATTGAGGTCATATGTTTTGTTTTATTATGTTAGTTTGTTTACCTATTTTTTTTCTGGGAATATTTTGGGTGGCAAAGGTAATTTAATTTTAGGTTTAGGTGGTATTATGGGCTCTCTTTTATTTTTTGTTTTATTTTGATTAGTGTAAGCATAAAAGAAAAAGACTTTTTTCATAATAATGAACCATAAGGGACCTAAATTTATGCTACAGTCAAGTATACCATAGACAATTTGTTTATGTATATTGTAATATGTATATTTGTTCTATTTTTACAAATGTTTAAAGATCTGCGTTTGGTTATTGGCTTGTAACTTTAGAGGGATGTCAGTTACACAGATCTTCAAATAACAATAAAGAAAGAAACTAGTCAAATGGAAAATTACAGTCACAAATTAGAATAGAAAGACTTACAAAATTAAATAGGTGTTAAGTTCAGGTAGCCGGTTACCATTAATTCTTGAGCCTCGTAAAAATTACAACAATTAAAAAAGTTGTTACTGTCCAAAAAGAATACTGAGCTCCATGGATCACTGGAGTAACCTAGGTAGGCTATTATAAAACTCTTATGGAGAATGTACAGCCTAAATAGAATAGGTTAAATGATTAAATATCAAAACTGCAGAAACTCAGGTAACAGACTTTTAACCCTAGCTGTTTTGCTTGAGAAATGTCTGAAAGTTGTACATAAGAAGCGGTAATAGAATGTTGACCTTTTGAGGGAGTTGAAGACTCATAAACAACATTTAAACATTTTTCCTACCTTAAGTAGGTATATCTTTAACACTCCTTCACACTACAGCTTGAAATAATTTTTTAGCAATATTGTATAAAAATCACTTTAGCAGAAGACACTAATAAAGGGTATGTGCTTTGGTCCAAAGCTGAGCTGACTGTAGTTCATAGATAAATAAATTTAAAAAAAAGTAATAGAAGTGATTGAAACAATACTTAAGTATAAAAATATATCTATGTATATGTAAATATGAGTATTTATGAATAAATATGGGAGGTATATATACATACACACATAAATATGCAAGCACATATATAGATCCATTGCTCATTTCAAGGTATCAATTTTTTTGTTTGTTTTAAAAGCATTTGAATTCACATAATACTGACTTAACTGGCCTTTTAGGCATTTTAATGGAAAATTGTCAACATCTGCAATGAGCCCCTCCCTTGGCACTCTATTTGGATGAATCTTCCTGAAGGATTTCAGAAGAAATCTTCCTCTTGAACAGTAAGATTTCTGGTTAGATATCCTACCAATTACATTGCCATTTACCCATGTTCAAGCTTACATAAATATAGATCAAAGTAAAATAACTGTGTTTAATATTTTGAGCTATACAGATTTTTGCCTTTCCATCCTCAGAGCTATAGATTCTAAGATGTCGGACTGGTCATTTACCAAGACCACTGTATTAAGCATTCTCCTGAGAAAGGAGATAAAAATGTTAATTTCTGTAGGGATGTAGAAGCTGTGGAAACAGTTTCTTGTCTGTATTGGGCAATCCTTGTAACATTTGCCCTTTTAGAATCCGATATCTACACTCTCTAACCCCCTAAGTAAGCTTTGGAATTGTAAGTCCCGGGGTTACTTCAAGTCACATAATATGGTTAGAAGGGTGGAATTTCATTTATTTATGTTTTTCATTGTAGTTACCATGAAACATTCTTCCCAAAACAAAGCTTGGCATAAAATAGTGTCTTATGGCTTGTATATAGAGTCTCACCCTGCTGTGTAAAACATACAAAATAAATGAGACCGAATATAGAGAGATTATAACCAATAATAAGCTATACATTTTCAGAGCCTAAAGATGTAAATCTAAGTGTTAGATTACATGACATAGAGTTTATTATTTTCAAATAATTTAAAAATACATATATATTTAATTATTCTTTAAGTTATGGGATACATGTACAGAACATGGAGGTTTGTTACATAGGTATATACACGGGCCATGGTG
The DNA here is from genome assembly GCF_001698545.2 of Rhinopithecus bieti. Taxonomy (NCBI): domain Eukaryota; kingdom Metazoa; phylum Chordata; class Mammalia; order Primates; family Cercopithecidae; genus Rhinopithecus; species Rhinopithecus bieti. The sequence continues at coordinate 12,931 of NW_016814637.1, read as the reverse complement.
GTTTGCTGCATCCATCAACCCGTCATCTACATTAGGTGTTTCTCCTAATGTTATCCCTCCACTAGCCCCCCACCTCTCGACAGGCCCTGGTGTGTGACTGTTCCCATCCTGTGTCCATGTGTTCTCATTGTTTAACTCCCACTTATGAGTGAGAACATGTGGTATTTAGTTTTCTGCTCCTGTGTTAGTTTGTGGAGAATAATGGTTTCCTGCTTCATCCGTATCTCTGCAAAGGACACGAACTCATCCTTTTTTATGGCTGCATAGTATTCCATGGTGCATATGTGTCACATTTTCTTTTTCCAGTCAATCATTGATAGGCATTTGGGTTGGTTCCAAGTCTTCTCTATTGTGAACAGTGCTGCAATAAACATACGTGTGCATGTGTCTTTATAGTAGAATGATGTATAATCCTTTGGGTATATACCCAGTAATGGGATTGCTGTGTCAAAAGGTATTTCTGGTTCTAGATCATTGAGGAATCACCACAATATTTTATCTATTCTTTTAAGTGGTAAAATTAGTTTGTATTCCTTTATGTTTCTTTCTTATAAACAAAAAACTATCATTTTTCAAGTGCAGCCACAATATTTTATTTAAGATGTATAAACTTACATTTTACTTAAAGGTATCTTGATGTTTATTTTCATCATATGATGGAGAAAGATGAGAAGTTGGTGGTATTATTTTCATAATAATCTGAGAGAGAGTTTACCATTTGGCTCAGTTGAGCTTGTATTCGGTCAGTTTGATTTTATCAGAACTAGAAGCATTGTTTTGTGGCTTCCAAAAATTGTCTTTAAAAAGATTTAGTTAACTAGACATAAACAAGCCAGCTATTATAAGTACTATTTTGAATCACATTTTTGCTAAATATTTTGTTCACCAATAGATAAAATATCCTCCAATTCTAAAAACTAAGCAGAAAGATAGACTTAAAAGTTACACCATTTAGTCACTGGCATGTTTATTCACATATTTACATCTCTTCAATTCTATCATATGTTGAGAAAAGTGATTTAAAATGAAAAGTCATCCCAAATAGGCAATGATTTTACAAATCTGCTCATTATGGGCTGCATAAGAAATTGAAATAAATCTGAAAAGTCTTGCATAGAAGAAGTGTAGACTATGAATACAGGATAATTCAATTTAATGAATGGGCTCATTATGAGTCAAACCTTCATAAGTACTTGCCATGGCTGAAAGTGGTTTAGCACTGTTGATATCCACATTTGAGTTCACCCCTCTAAGTATGTTGCTGTTGATGGAAGTAGACTGTTTACTATTTGTTAAGATATAATCATATTTTCATTTTACAGGGGATACAAAGGCCCTTAGCCAATTGATTCACAAGATTATACCCAAATTGCCATCTAAGGATATACAACTCATCCAAAGGTGAAGTTCTATTTCTTAGTGTGTAAACTAGAAATAGAATGTTAGATAAATTTGGAATTTTGTCCCCGCTGTGGGCCCATGTGTTCTAGGTAGAATAACTATCAGTTTTAAAATAACAACCATGAGCCTTCATAATTTGTTTCCACTGATAAAATATTTTAGTGTATATTTCATCTTATTTTGATTCTCACAATAACTCTGATGATGGTATTAATATTTCTGATATTATAGCAATGACATTGTTGCCTAGCAGTGAGGGCGTGAAAATGTAATATAACACATTAATAGTTTTTTTAAGTTGCATGAGCATTATGTAGTGAGAAGCCAAGACTTGAAGCTCCAGGTTATGCTGACTCTAATTCATATACCAATCACAAATACAAGGAGGGGCCAGACGGATAATAAAATAAGTAAGAGTGATCAATATTAACTGCATTGAAAAACTGGCAAATGCATTTTGCATATACAAAACACACAAAACATACTGCATTTTTCCCCCCTACTTGATAGAATAGTGGAATGAATGTATTGATACTTTTCCCTTCGCTGTTACACCTACAAGACAACATGGGACTGTGTGTAGAAAAGGGAGTAACAAACAAAGTTTAACAAACTCGGTGGATGTAAGACCAGTAATACCAAAATTCAACTATGTTTGTCGATATCCTAACATGAACAATCAAAATAAAATAAATAAAACAATCCTAATCAAAATAAGCAATTGGAAATAAAATAGTTTAAAGGCAGTGCAAAGAGTTGCGTAATGGTAAAATTATAAAATATTTGCTTGAATAGAAATTAAAGATGTGTTAAGAATGGAGAGAATATTCCATGTTCATTAATTATCAGATGACATTGGTTGCCCATAGTGAAGGTTTTGTAAGATTCATTAATAAATTCCTAACAGAAATATCAAGATTAATTTTTAGTGTAAATTGACAAGCTAATTTTTTGCAACTTACATTGAAATTGCAAAAACCCAAGACAGCCAAAAACCAATCTGAAGAAAGAAAGAACTAAAGTTGGTAGGATCCACCTTTCGCTATTTTATTGTATTACAAAGCTACAGAAATCAAAAAGAGTTGTGGGCAGCTAGTGTAAAAGAAGAGTTATGATTGCAATGAAACAGAATGAGAGCATATTGCTTAAAAAATCTTTGCATTTATAACCTAACTAATTTTGACCAAGATGAGAAAATGAGGAAATAATAGTTGGGTTTTCACAAATAAGTTTTGAAACAATTGGAAGAAGCCACATGTAACCAGAATGAAGTTAAACGGCTTTATTTGCCGCGCCAAATATTAAAAAAACCATCAAAATAGATTCAAAAGAATTTACATATGAATAGGCCAGGCGGCGCGTGGTTTCAGCCCTGTAACCCAGCACTTTTTGGGAGGCTGGAGAAAAAAGGGCGGATTCACAAAGGTCAGGAGATCAAGACCATCCTGGCTTAAACCCAGTGAAAACGCCCAATCTTCTACTAAAAAAATACAAAAAACTAGCCGGGAGGTGGCGGCACCTGTAAGTCCCACCTACACGGAGGCTTGAGGCAGGAGAAATGCGCGTAAAACCGCAGAAGGCGGAAGGCGCTGCAGTGAGCTTGAAGAATCCGGCACTGCGCACTCGCAGGCCGGGGCGACAGAGGCGAGACTCAGTCTCAAAAAAAAAAAAAAGAAAAGAAAAAAGAAAAAAGTTTACATTATAATAATAGAAAAAATTATAATACTCTTAAAAGAAAACGTGCAAGGAAATTTGTATGACTTTGGATTAAGCAATGGTTTCTTAAACATAAAACTGGTAAATGAAAACTTTTGACAAATTAAATTGAACAGAGTTTATTTCAGGAAAGAATGATTCGAGACTAGGGCTGCACTCCGAAACCAGAGAGGTTCAGAGAGCTCTGCTCTGTAACGTGGACAGTGAATATTTATAGACAATACACAAAAAGGAAGTACAGACATAGCTTGATTGGTTACGGATAGGCTGTTTGCTTATTTGGATATGGTCAGATCAGTTGGCTGCCTGTGACTGGCTGAGTTTGACTGCTGGTGATTTGCTCAGGAACTGTTATCTGTTACAAAAATTGGACTCGTAAATTAAGTTTCTGTTTGGTTACGTGGTAAGTTAGGTTGCACTTTGTTGCTTAAAAATTCAAAGTGTGAAGACAGACTCAGTCTAATGACATACTGCTTAGATAATACAACGAAAGCACAAAGAGCAACATCAAAATAATTTGGGCATTTTCAACATTTTAGAAAGAAATTGTTCCTAAATGGGCACTATCATGGAAGTGAAAAGGCAATCACAGAATGAAAAAAGTATATTTTCAAATTATATAATTAAAAGGTATATTATCCAGGATATATAAAGAGCCTTTACAGTGCGATAGTAAAGAATGTTTAACTCTATTAAAAATGGGCAAAGGGTTTAAATAGACATTTCTATAAAGAGGATATACAAGGAATTAATAAGCACATAAAATGCTCAATATCATTAGACATTACAGAAATGTAAATCAAAACTACAATGAGATATCACTTCACACCTATTAGAATAGCTATGGAAAACTAAAACAAAAGGAAAAGTTTCAAATAGAATTTGGAAATATTGGAACTCTCATGGATTGACGTTGAAAAAGTAAAGTAATGTAACTACTGTGGAGTACCATTTCTCAGTTCCTCAAAATTTAATCTTGGAGTTACCATGTGATCCAGCAGTTCTACTCCTAGATATATAGACAAGAAAATTATAATCTAATGACCACATAAAAGGTGCACATGAATGTTTATAGTGACATTATTCACAATACCAAAAAGCAGAAACAACCCAAATATCATTTAAGAGACGGACAAGACAAATGAAGTATATACATACAATGCACTATTATTTATCAAAATAGATAAATGACATCCTGATACATCCTACAACATGGATGAACTTTGAAAATATTATACTAAATGATATAAGCCAAACATAAAAGTGTACATATGGTATGAATCCATTAATATGAATTGTCTAGAATAGAAAAATTTATAAAGACAGGAAATATATTAGTGGTTGCCAGGGGCTGCCAAGAGGAAGAAATAGTGAATGACTGCTAAAGCATGTGAGGTTTATTTTGGGGTGAGAGAAATATTTTGAAGTTAGATTGTGATTATTAATGCACAACTTCATGAATATACTAAAGCTACTGAATTGTATAATTTAAAAGGGTGAATTCTATGGTAGGTGCAGTTTACTTCAATAATGCTGTTAAAAGAAACTATAAGCATATACATAAAATAATGGCAATTAGCACTTGGCCTTTATAACAAGGACAGAAATACTTGCTCCCTTTTTATTATTAACTCAGTGGTTCTCGAAGCACATTGATGTTTTGATTACGGTTCGCAAAAGAGCATGAATCCACTACAGTTTTTGCTTGTTTGTGCATCCTGAAATGTTATCTTACTAAAATAGCAGAAGACAGTTGGCAGTGAAATTCTTTCACTTCAATTAATATTCCAGTGCTTTATAATTACAAGCATGTTTAGACTCTGAGAATGAAACAGTTGATACTATTAATATGTAACCTATGCAGATGTCTAGAAGATAACTTTGTTTTTTCCTTTATGGTATACTCCTACAAAGTCATGATGGGGAGCTCCAGGACTCAGAGTCATCTACAAAAGTGTGACTTGGTTTAAATCACTGTTTCCCAATCCAGCCTCTCTGTAACACTGAAGGAAAAAAGGAGAGTCATCTTCTTGATAATAGAAGCAGGTAGGCTATCAGTCAGTAGTGTGTCCATGAGAATAAAGTATGGGATATGAAGAGTTCTTACTTTGGGAATGGAGCAGAACCTATATCACCTCCAACAACTCAGTTATTGAGACTCACAAGACTTCAAGGAGTTCACTTCATTCGAGGAATAGAGAAAGGGAAAGAAGAGTCACTAAAGCTATTACAGTAAGAAGGAAATGGGCACAGAAATAAAGACAATTATAGACCCTAATCACATATTTAAGAATGGTAAAAATGTCAGATTGTATCAAATGAGAAAGACAAACCTACATTCTCCCACTATGATTTATACTGACGTTAATGTTTTTCAACAGACTTTGAGGATTGTACTAATTACCACAGCTCTCTCTATTGTCAATTTATCACTATTTCTGCTGATCCGTGCCTTCTAAAAAAACTAACATGGTTTGATTTTGTCCATCAAGATAATTTTTTTTTCTCTCTTGTTGCCCAGGCTGGAGTGCAATGGCGCAATTTCAGCTCACTGCAACCTCCACCTCCCAGGTTCAAGCGATTCTCCTTTCTCAGCCTCCCAAGTAGCTGGGATTACAGGCACATGCCACCACACTCGGCTAATTTTTGTACTTTTAGTAGAGATAGGGTTTCATCATATTGGTCAGGCTGGTCTCGGACTCCTGACCTCAGGTGACCCGCCCACTTCGGCCTCCCAAAGTGCTGGGATTACAGGTGTGAGCCACTACGCCTGGCCAAGACAAATTTTTCAGTAGAGTTTCTCAATAATTTACTTACATTTCTGAACTTATGGTTTTGTGCATAGGACACCCACATGTAGTGTGATTATTATAATTAGCAATAATTTGGGTAGCACTTTGTATTTTTCTAAGTGGTTTGCAGTAATTTTTCACAATAATTACAAGTACCAATTCACTATTTTCATTTCCATTTCAGAGATAGGAAAATGGCAGAACAGACAGGCTATTTGTCCTGGCTGGGGTCATAGTTTGGGGTATGGACTGAGATATTTTTTTCTTTAAATCTTAGCAGGTAATTTGAGCATTTCAGGAATATCAATTAATATAAACGCTGGGTCAGTCCTTGTTTCAAGGAGATCTTCAAAAACAAAAGAGAGGTTTTAGTGTTGTAGAGTGTAAACATTTTGGGTTAAAGTCTTTCCGGTATTTTAAATTTTAC
>NW_016814637.1:0-2919 GCF_001698545.2 Rhinopithecus bieti | reverse complement strand
TATATATATATATATATATACTTTCAGAAAAGCATGAGTATATTTGTCAGAGTTCTGTAACCATAATTTAATGTAAGACAATATCTGAAACAAACTGATGCATTCATACAGACTTTATATTCACATTACATGATCTTATCTTCACATCAACCAATTTAACAGGTAAGAAATTTTAATATTGGTTAAAAAACTTGCCCAAGGTTACAAATACATTTGCTGTCAGGGCTCATGTGCTTCTTGATTCCATGACCAGCGCTCTTTTCACTATATATCCTGAGAAATGTACAATTTATGTGTTTTCATGTTTTATTACATTAATCTGAAAGCTACCCAATTATTTTCACAAAATGTCATATTATTCAAATCTTTATCAAACCCCCAAGCAAGACATTGGAAAACATTATGGATGAATAACTTGAGAAGGAACTTTTTAAAGAAATGGGGAATTATTTGACATTACGAAGAAAAAACTGTTGAGTGTTACAGAGACCTGTACACAATTTTTGGAAAAAGAATCTGAATTTCCTTTATGTTCTATGACGCTCATACAGGAAAAGAAAGTCTATAGAGAAAATATAATGTATGAATTACCTTGAGCTCTATGTAGAAGGTGTTCATTAATGAAAAATTACAAAACATTTCTGAGAAATTATAGGTTACAATGACATAAAAATAGTTTCTAAATAGTTCAACATAATCAGTGATTGTGCCGTGAACATACAACAGTAAAAATTAAAAATGATTGGACATTTAAAGGAGATTCTAAATTGCAACTCTAAATGTATTTTCTCAAAGGTAATCACAAATACTTTTGATTTTAGTGTTTGTGGTACACAGTACATGTATATATTTATGAGGTCCATGAGATATTTTGATACAGGCATGTAATGTGAAATAAACATGTCATGGAGAATGAGATATCCATCCCCTCAATTATTTATTCTTTAAGTTATCAATGGGACAATTACACTTTCAAGTTATTTTAAAATATATGATTAAATTATTTTCACCATAGTCACCCTATCATATATTCTTAAAATTCAAATAAGTAGAATATTTTCAGTTGTTAGTCTAAAGAAAGCAAAATGTACTTCTACAACAATTTGATACTGGCTGAATTTTAAAAGAAACAAAATGGGCAGCCCAGGAAAATCTACATCAGAATTTGGTATTTACGTCAACTGATACTTCAGAAAATATCAGTTGAAATTTATTGATTTGTATCCAATAACTGCTATGTGCAAGTGTATTAAATTGACACTCATCTTCTGTTAAATATGTTCCACACAATGCTAGAAGCTACGTTATTAGTATTAATACTTACTAATGTTAAGAATTATCGAATTAAAACAGATATTCCTAAAACAGAGGTGGATGAGTTCTGTCCCCAGAGTTTTCGAACAAGTAAGTCTGGGGTGAGGCCCAAGAGTTTGTATTACTAAATAGTTAAGTGATGCTGCTGTTTTCATTCCAGGGACTGCGCTTTAAGAACTGCTCTGGGAATAGTGGCTAAGGGTTACAAAGGAGTCAAGTAGACTTTAAATTGAACAAATGGATTGAAAAGAGAAAAGGTATATTGTCAGAAACATAATGGTCAATTAAAAGCTTCATGGGAAAGACAAAAGAGAGTCATACATAGGATTCTTAGATTTTATCATAGGCATGACTGCAGTTGAGAGAATGGAGTAAGGTTCCCTATTTTAACTTTTCCTTCACTTTATCAGAAACAGTATAATGTATTCAGAGTGGAGCTATTTTATATGGTTTTTTAATTATTCTTTTAATTTTGTAATCTGCACATCTTATCTTTAGCAATAGAGAGTAATGCCACTGAATTCCTTAAGGAATTGGTTTTTTTCATTTTTTTGTTCTTTTCATTTCTTTTGGTTGTCATTTTAAGCCCATTTCATTTTAACTGACAGACAAGCATCATTTTCTCCCTTGATGGTAGAAGGATCGAGTAAATTGGATTTGAGATGTTTAATTTAGTCAATTACAGACAAATGGACTTGACGACTCGCAGGTTAGTGTGGTGCAGTTCAAGAGCAACAATAGCAACTGAAATAAACTTGTGGACATAAGATTTAAGATTTTTTTCAAGGTCATGCCACAGAATTCATTTGGAAAAGAAGTAGCAGTATGCAGACAAAAGTAAGTATTAAAACCCTGTACCGGACAGACTAACAATACAAGAATGCCTATGAACTCTAGCCAATACCTATTGCCAATTGATGCTGGTGAAAATTGTGACTTGAAAATATTTTATATCTAAGTATACATCTGTATTTCATTATTTTCTGTAAATGCATTAAACTATGGATGGAAAAAATTGTAGTCAATATAGGGAGTGATCTACATTTTGCTCAGTGTTCAGAATATTGGTAAGTGGTTTTATATTAAATCAAGGGAATATATAACCACATATATATATAGTTCTATATCTATATACCCTATAGATATATATGGTTATATATATATACGATATATATATACACGCACACACACATACACACACTCACATATATACAAAATGGTAGAGAAGAGATGGGCATTCTTAACCATTTCTGAGCCATAACAATCTGTTAAAGCACGGGTGTCCAATGTTTTGACTTCCCTGGGCCATATGTCAAGAAGAATTGTGTTGGATGACACATAAAATACACTAACACTAACAATAGCTGGTGAGCTAAAAAATAAAGATTCGTGTATAATTTTGTGATATCCACCACCACAGATAAGCAAAAAAGTCCTTGCATTCAAAGGTTTGGATGCAGCTGTAAAGTAAAGTGTATGAATTTCTCAGATTAATGTTTGTAATAGATTAAAAAATAGATAAGATTTGAAAGAAAATCATATTGAATTACTTACTAAATATTAAAACTATATTATATGGTAATATACACATTTATTAATGCATCA
>NW_016814636.1:0-1660 GCF_001698545.2 Rhinopithecus bieti | reverse complement strand
GATCTGGAAACTGGGTTTTGATTCTAAGTGGTCAGAATAAATCGTAGTTGTCCCTATTCTTCTTTCAAAAAACTGATGAACGAGAGAGTGGGAAAAAACTGCCTGGGCTAAAGAATATGAGAAGATGGACAGAGGGTTCTATGACATATTTTTAGAGAGGAATGCAAAACCTGGGCAGCAAACCACCATGGCACAAGTTTACCTAGGTAACAAGTCTGTATGTCCTGCACAGTTATCCCAGGACTTAAAATTAAATTAAATTACATTAATAACAAAAACCCAAATCAAAACAAAATTTAAAAAAAACCAACCAACCAACCAACCAAATAAAGAAAAAGACTGCAATTAAACCAATCAAGGTTTACTAGTAGAGAAAAGAAACATTATTAAAGATATCGGGTCTTTTTATTTTCGTGCTGATTAAATTAACTTCCCCTAGGGCTGTGAAAACTCTGAACTAGGTATTTTGTTAAACTCAGAGAGGTGTAATTATATTTTCATGGTGTGATGGTGAATTTTAGGTATCAGTCTGACTGGATTAACCAATACCTGTAGAACAGGTGAAGCATTGTTTCTGGGTGAGTCTGTGAAGGTGTTTCTAGAGGAGAGAGACATGTGAGTTGGTGAGCTGAGTGGGAGCCTCATCCCTCAATGTGTGTGGGCACCATCCAATAGACTGGTAGCTCAGATATAAAGACAAAGGCAGAGAAAAGACAGTTTCTTCCATCTCTCTCCTGAAACTGGTCCTGAGGCTTTCAGACTTGAGTTTAGCCAGAATACCAGTATCTTCAGGATGCCAGCTTAAAGACAGCCTATATTGGAACTCCCCAGACTCCATAATCAAGCAAATTAATTTTCCTGATTAATTCTGTCCCATGTAGAATCATGTATAGCTTGTGGACAGATGTATGTTCTGAGAAATGTGTCAGGTGTTTTAGGTTTTTTTTTTTTTTTTTTTTTTTTTTTTTTTTTGACAGAGTTTCCCTGTGTCACGCAGGCTGAAGTGTAGCGGCGTGATCTTGGCTCACTGGAACCTCTGCCTCCAGGGTCAAAGCGATTCTCCTGCCTCAGGTGCCTGAGCACCTGGGATTACTGGAACGTGATACTAGGCCCGGCTAATTTTTGTATTTTTTTTTAGTAGAGACAGGGTTTTGCTATCTTGGCCAGGCTGCACTTGAACTCCTGGCCTCAAGTGATCTGCCCACCTTGGCCTGCCAAAGTGCTGGAATTACATGCACAAGCCACAGTGCCCAGACAGGTGGTTTTATTGTTTTAATATGATAGAATATACTACACAAACCTAGATGCTATAGCCTACTACACACCTATGGTATACACTATAGCTTATTGTTCCTACAATAGGCTACAAACCTATACAGTATGTTTTGTACTGCATACTGTAGGCAATTGTAACACAATGATAACTATTTGTGTATCTAAACATATACAAATACAGAAAAGGTACAGTAAACGTATTAGTATTATAAACTTATGGGACCACCATATGTGGTTTGTGGTTGATGCAAATGGCCCATGAATATATCCACACACACACACACACACACACACACACATATATATACACACACACACACATATATATATACACACACACATACACACACACACACTTCCTATGGTTCTGTCTAGAGAACCCTGA
>NW_016814635.1:0-610 GCF_001698545.2 Rhinopithecus bieti | reverse complement strand
AATTCTGTAAGATGAATTAACACATCACAAAACAGTTTCTCAGAAGGCTTCCTTCTACTTTTTATATAACGACATCTCCTTTATCACCATAAGCATCAATGGATTCAAAATGTCCCATTGCAGATTCTAAGAAAAAATGTTAGCAAACTGCTCAATGACAGCAACAGCGTAACTCTGTGAGGTAAATTTAGTCATCAAAAGCAGTTTCTCAGAAAGCTTCTTTCTGGTTTTATCTGAGGATATTTCCTTTGTCACCATAGGCTTCAATGTGATCCAAAATATCCCTTCTAAGATTCCCCAAAACAGTGCTACCAAACTGATCCATGAACAGAATCATGTAACTCTGTGAGAGGAATTAACTCTTCACAAATAAGTTTCTCAGAAACTTTTTTCGAGTTTTTATCTGAGGATATTTATTTGTCACCATAGGCTTCAATGCGATCCAAAATATCCCTTCTGCGATTCCTCAAAAACAGTGCTACCAAGCTGCTCCATAAAAAGAATCACATAACACTGTGAGATGAATTCACGAATCACAAAGTAGTTTCTCATAAAGCTTTTACTAGTTTCTGTCTGAGGATAGTTCCTTTTCACCGTAAGCCTCAATTAA
>NW_016814634.1:6204-9136 GCF_001698545.2 Rhinopithecus bieti | reverse complement strand
ACCAGGTTCCTAAAACATTTTCAGATCACTTGCCTTAAGGACCTCAAATTATGATAGCCTCATCTCAGTTTTTAATAATAATACAAACATAAATAATACAAACATTGAAAGCTAAATTTTACAACACCAAAGACATGAATAACTTCCAGTAATATAAATCCAACAACACATTAAAGCTGTTGGAAACAATTGATGGATAAACTTTTGCTTCATTTATTTAAGCAGAATAATTTTAAAATCTATAGGATATGTATAAATATTAAAAGGTTTTGATGGCATTCTAGAGTCCACATTCTCACCTACTGCGGTCCCCCCAAAAGCAGCTCTTGCTTTAACATTCCTTTGATTTCTTTATCTAGAGGCCCCTTACTAGTTTATTGTCATTCAATTATATCTTTCCACTCTAAAGACTACATTTCTCTTGTCAGCATGCAAATCAACTAAAATACAACATAAAGCATGAAAATAAAGATTAAAGGGGTTAAAGTGAGGTTTCTGAATAGTCCCCTCAAAATAGTACACTACTCCTGGATACTTCCTTTGTCCCTATTTGATATCTCTATTTCTGGGATTCAGACAGTACAGAGAAAGGAAGAAGCCCCAGGAGAATTATCACCCTGCTGATAATTCTTTCCATTAACATCGAAAACTGAGGGCTGACTATTCAATTGTAAGTTTCGAAGGAAAATATTTCAAAATACCAATTGTAACTGCACTGCTCCTACTCACTGGAAAAGACATTTTTTGTGTGTCTATCATGTAACCAGCAATGTGCTGGGAACTGCTTCATGTGTTATTTAATTTGATCCTTTCAACAAACTTACTAGCTATTTAAAAGATAAAAGAAAATGGACTCAGAGAGGTTAGGTAACTTTCTCCCATTCATATGGCTGGTGAGTGGCAGAGCTGGGATTCAGACCCAGCTCTCTTCACTTCAGAGTAGAAGTTGTTACCATGGTATTATTTGATTTATCTAAATGACATATTTAAAAAACAAAACAAAATAAGTAAGTTTTAAAATGGTGTAAAGTGAATTGCTCAGCACTATTAAACTATAAATGTAAATACTACGTGGTAAAGGGGGGGAAAAAAGCCAATTCACACTGATATGATTGCCTGTTTCCACAGCTAGAAAATAATTATGACCTGTACTTTAAGCAACGCTTGACTAGGGGTATCTGCAATGTAAGGGGAATGCACTCTGCCTTAAGATGAGTACTTCCCATTCCTGGGATATAGAATTTTAAATGTACAGTATCATTTTGTTTGGACCTATACTAATTAAATGTCCAAAACCTGTCATGAAGTTCATGATAAACATAGAAAATAACAGCAAATGACGGGGAGCGTATTACATTCTGAAACTACTACATATACTTCAGAAATAAAAGTAATTCTTAAGACAATGGTTCTCAGCCAGGGAAAATTTTGCATGCCAGAGGAGATTTTCAAAGTCTAGAGGCATTTTGGGTTGTCACAACTGGAGGTGGAGCTGCCACTGGCATCCAGTGGATAGAGCCACAGATACTGCTAAACATCCTATAATGTATAGGACAGCAGTCAAAATAAAAAAAAGAGGGAGAGAGAAAATGGGCCCGAAACACCAATAGTGCCAAAGTTAAGGAAACCTGATTTAAGCATATGCTTTCAGCACTTGCTAAATACTTTTAAATTTATTCATTGTGTAATATTTAAGACACGAAGATGGATACAAAGACAAAGAATCTACGTGTCTACCACTGAGTTTAAGAAATTAAAAGAGTTAAATTTCCCTTGTGTATTCCTTCCTGCCTCCCTAAAATATTTTAAAGAGATTAGTTAAAATACCTTTATGTTATACCCGTTATTATACTATGTTAAAGCATGCCATAGCATGTTAAATTTTATATTATATTATGTTAGATTATACTATATCCCAAGTCTTTAAAAGATTTAATAACTAGGTACATTTCTATTTTACATAGGAGGATATCTAGAATTATAATAGAACCTTGCAAAAGAATGTAAAGATTTATTCCTTGTGTATGGAAGGAAAGGTTTTATCTCTTTAGTACATAAGAGAAAGTAGTTTTATAGATACGATCAATTACAAATGTGTATAATTTGTTAAATATATGACTAGCCAATAAGCTTTGGATTTAAAACAAATTTGTATGCCACAAAAAAATGAATAGGGAGCTAGCTGGGGGAGGAAATCATAATTATTCTCTATCACTCTGATAATTCCATCAAGGACATTACAGCCTTGACTCCCTGTCCCCTGAATCTCTTAGGCTAAGTGTCTAATGCTTTTTGTCTAGAAGTAGCCTCACAGCTAGTACTTAGAGTAGGGGTAATGGTATAATTATAATGATATAATCTTGCTTTTCATATCCCAGTTCAGATTTTGGAAGTTTATATAAGGAAAAAGAGGCCACCTACCAAGTTTTACACTTGTTTTTGTTTGTATTTGAGATGGAGTCTCGCTGTGTCACCCAGGCTGGAATGAAGTGGCATGATTTTGGCTCACTGCAATCTCCAGCCCCTGGGTTCAAGCGATTCTCCTGCCTCAGCCTCCTGAGTAGCTGGGACTACAGGCACTCACTCCTACACCTGACTAATTTTTGTATTTTTTTTTTTTTAGTAGAGTCAGGGTTTCATTATGATAGTCCCTCCTTGGCCTCCCAAAGTGCTGGAATTACAAGCACGAGCTACTGTGCCCAGCCCCAAGTTTTACACTTATGAGGAAATTCCTGTTCTACCCTGACCATCATCTCATTTCAATAGACCCAATGGAACTAGAGTATGAAAGAACCAAAATTTTAATGAAGTTCTACCATAAAGAAGGCAGCATAAAATATGATTTCTGAGGTCACACCTTACTGAACCGTTAGTAAGACTTACGTTTTGCTCAAAATGTAAATAGGTTCAATTTTTTTTTTTTTTTTTTTTT
>NW_016814634.1:0-1974 GCF_001698545.2 Rhinopithecus bieti | reverse complement strand
AAAAAAAAAAAAAAATTAAATTATACTGAAACAGATTTTGTAGGCTAGAATAATGATTCTAAAAGTCACAAAAATTTAGTACACATTATTTGACAGTAACTCATAATTACATACATTAAACACTCCTCAACAATCTCAGGATATGGTGTACTTTTAAATGTTTCTACGTGCTACTGCAAGTATTTTAGGTCATTTCAATTTTTCCCACATAGAGAACTCATTTTCTAGCTTAAATTTAGATATTTTGAAACAAAATGAAAATTGATGTTTATTAATAATCTTCAACTTGGTGCTGGATCTTGCTGATTAAATAAAAGTTTTTCTGATTTTTTTTTAAGTAAGACAATTATCCTGCCAAATAACTAAATTCTATTAGTTGTCTGCCCAGCAAGAGCCTATTGACCCATACTGGAAGAGAAAATACTACTACTGTTAATTCAGTTTCTGGGAAGTGACGTATCATTAATTGCTGTTTGTTTTTGTTGCTATGAGGAAACAACCATGCTACATGAGCAAAAAACTATAATTATGCATGGATGGAGTTTAGCACTGTAATCAAATAGAACTTACAACAAAGTTAATCTGATGATACACATTTAATGCCATGCATTATCGATGTGCTACATGGTAATTAGATATAAATGGTAAACAGCTCATATGAATGGCAAATTGATGTTACTTTTCCATCACTGAAACAAATGTTCTGGAATTGGGGGGAGAAAAAGGTGCTAGTGATTATAGTCTTTTCTCCTGACAGAGGGAAGCCATCTCTCTTGGGGACTAGAAAATCATGTAATTATTTCTACCCAGGAGCATACATCCTCTTTACCAGAAGATACTCAGCCATCTTATTTGTCTAGATAAAAGCAATACTAACCTTAATAACTCGGCTGAGTTACTCACCACTTAGGCCCTATACCCATACCCAAGTAGCACAATTCCAATTACGTGTATTATACTACATGTTAAACTGTTTTCTTCCCACAAGCAAAACTAAGAAAATGGGTTTTGATCAAAAAGGGTAAGGATTGAGAAGAAACTTTAAAGTATCTGGCACTGAGAAGGAAAGCAAGTTGGCTTTTTAAAAAGTCCTCAGCAAACAGAAGCCATGAAATTGGTGGGTAAAGCAGGATATGGGTAAAATGTACAGATTCGTGAAAAGATAAAGAGATAAAGGCTTAGAAAAGGAATGGAGGTCTAAAAGCAAGGAAGAGATGACATAGGTCATCTTATTAAACCTTAGTCCTATTTTAAAAAAATCATGCCTAGATTTAAGACATATATATGAGGTAAACTTTAATGTAAGCCTACAATCCAAAATAGAGGAGATTTCCACAGAGACATCACTTGCTCAAATTATGTATGCAGGTTCTCTGAGATTTACAGAGTTCGCAGGGAATATGGCAAAATTGTTAATGTTATAGAATAAGCTATTTAACTATTTGATGTTTTTGTTTTGTTTTGTTTTGCTTTATTTGAGACAGAATCTTGCTCTGTCACCAGGCAGGAGTGCAGTGGCATGATCTTGGCCCAGTGCATTCTCCATCTCCCAAGTTAAAGTGATTCTCCTGCCTCAGCCTCTTGAGTAGCTGGGATTATAGGCGCGTACCACCACACTCAGCTAATTTCTCTGTATTTTGAGTAGAGACAGGGCTTCACCATGTTGCCCAGGATGGCCTCGATCTCCCGACCTCGTGATCTGCCTGCCTCAGCCTCCCACAGTGCTGGGATTACAGGCGTGAGTCACCACGTCCGGCCCTATGTGATGTATTCTAAAACTCAAAACCAACTGCATGGCTCAAAAACAAAAAACAACAAAATAAAGAAAAACAGAAAAAACTACAATGACTATATGCTTCCACAAAATCTTTACAGTTATTCCTTTCAAAATTAAACCAGACAGGGCCAGACATACTAAGAATTCAAATAATGTGTTAGATCCGTATAGTCCTTTATTACACAAAGCACTTTATT
>NW_016814633.1:11758-14473 GCF_001698545.2 Rhinopithecus bieti | reverse complement strand
GAGTTGATGGGTGCAACACACCAACACGGCACATGTATACATATGTAACAAACCTGCACTATATGCACATGTACCCTAGAAGTTAAAGTATGATAAAAAAAAGAAAAGAAAATTGTCAAAGAAATGTATGCTAGTATGTACAAGATTTTATTACAGCATTGCCTATAATAATAATAATAATAAATGGTAAACAACTAAAAAAAAAAGGTGATTTGTAGAAAGTGGAATAAAATTTCCTACAGAGAAAGGAGGTCTGTAGAAATGCCAATGCAAAATTATGAATAAACTGAAGTAAAAAGCAGACAGTAGGATAAATAGGATGAAAGTACAAATTATGCGGTCTAACCAACACTTCTTGATTATAAAAGTGATCTGGAAGAGATTTTAGAATCCAGTGGAAATATTTTCTTGGGTTAGAAAACAATTATACCTATATACTCTTGTGATAAGTGTAGATTTCTCAGTTTTGGCATTATTCATGTTTTAAGCAAGATATTTTTTTCCTCTGGAAGGCTGTCTTGTCCATTGTAAGATGTTTAGCAGTATCCCTGGCCTCTACCCTCTATATACCAGTAGCAACTCGTCCGTTGTGACAATGAAAAATCCAAATCTGTCTGTCCTCTCTTTCTCTTCTATCATGCATAATGCTGCGATGAGTGTCTTGTATGTGTTTCTTTCTCCTTCTGCACATATGTGAGAGTTTTTCTAGGGCAGAGATCTAGAAGCAGACTTGAGACATGGTGTATACACATTTTCAACTTTACCAGGGTTGGCTCTTTAGTGTAGATGTTACAGTTTGGAGTTCAACCCCCACCCTCCTCACCTCAGCCATTAACTATGTAGTTCCTGTTTCCCTGTATCTATTGTTATTTAGAATTATAAGATGTCAGACTTACTAATTTTCCAGTCTAGGGAGTATAAAATGGTAATGTGTAGCTTTAATTCATATTTCCTTTCTAAAAGATTGTGGATCATTTTGAAGGTTGATTGGTCATTCAGATTAATTTCTTTGAAAGGTCTGTTCATTCATTTGCGTTTTGTAGTTATTTTGGTTTTCTCTTACTGATTTGGAATTTTAATATATTTTGTGTACTATTTTCTGATTATGTGTGTTGTAAATATTTTCCCCAGCCTGTGGATTGTCTATACTAAGAAAAGTTGCAAAGGATACAACAGAGAGTTTCTATATATATCTTTCACTAATTTTCTTAACTATGATACATTTGTCAAAACTAAACAGTGAACATTGATATAATACAATACCGCTACCTAAACTACATCTTTTATTTGAGTTTTCTCAGTATTTCCATTAATGCCTCTTTTACTCTTTTGGAATCCAATATAGAATACAGATTGTATTGAGTCTTCATGTCTCCTTAGTCTCCTCTGCTCTGTGACAGTTTTGCGATCTTTTATGACCGTGACATCTTTTAATGTTAGTGTTCTAATATTTTGAAGAATGTAAATGCACTAAGTCTAATTATAATTAGACTGACATTATGGATTTTGGGTGAGAATACCACGGAGGTGACTTGTCCTTCTCATCATGTCTTATTAGGGTGTATATGATATTTGCATGACTTATTACTGGAGATGTTAACCTTGACCATTTGGTTAAGATTGTCTAGATTTTCTGCTGAGTTTCTCAACACTTTCCCTTTTCTTTTTTTTTTTTTCTTTTAATTATACTTTAAGTTCTGGGATACATGTGCAGAATATGCAGGTTTGTGACATAGGTATACACGTGCCATAGTGGTTTGCTGCAACCATCAACCCATCACCTACTTTAGGTATTTCTCCTAATACTATCCCTCCCCTAGCCCTCCACCCCCTGACAGACCCCAGTCTGTGATGGTCCCCTCCCTGTGTCCATGTGTTCTCATTGTTAAACTCCCACTTATGAGTGAGAACATGTGGTATTTGGTTTTTGGTTTTCTGTTCCTGTATTAGTTTCCTGAGAAAGATGGTTTCCTGTTTCATCCATGTCCCTGCAAAGAACATGAACTCATCCTTTTTTATGTCTGCATAGTATTCCATTCCATGGTGTATATGTGTTCATATCATTCGTCCACTTTTTCATGGGGTTGTTTGTTTGTGTTTTTCTTGTAAATTGGTTTGCATTCTGTGTAGATTTTGGATATTAGCCGTTTGTCAGATGGATAGATGGCAAAAATTTTCTCCCATTCTGTAGGTTGCCTGTTTACTCTCATGATAGTTTCTTTTGCTGTGCAGAAGCTCTTTCATTGAATTAGATCCCATTTGTCAGTTTTGGCTTTTGTTGCCATTGCCTTTGGTGTTTTAGTCATGAAGTCTTTGCCAATGCCTATGTCCTGAATGGTCTTGCCTAGGATTTCTTCTAGGGTTTTTATGGGTTTAGGTCTTACATTTAAGTCTTAAATCCATCTTGAGTTAATTTTTGTATAGGGTATAAGGAAGGAGTCCAGTTTCAGTTTTCTGCATATGGCTATCCAGTTTTCCCAACACCATTTATTAAATGGGGAATCCTATCCCTATTGTTTGTTTTTGTCAGGTTTGTCAAAGATCACATGGTTGTAGATATGTGGTGTTATTTCTGAGGCCTCTGTGTCTGTTCCATTGGTCTATATATCTGTTTTGATGCCAGTGCCATGGTGTTTTGGTTACTGTAGCCTTGTATAGTTTGAAATCAGGTAGCGTGATGCCTCCAGCTTTTTTTTTTTTTTTTTTTTTTTTTTT
>NW_016814633.1:4895-9461 GCF_001698545.2 Rhinopithecus bieti | reverse complement strand
TGATATAAATGATGAATTGATGGGTGCTGACGAGTTGATGGGTGCAGCACACCAACATGGCATAAGTATACATATGTAACAAACCTGCACGTTATGCACATGTACCCTAGAACTTAAAGTATAATAAAAATAAACAAATAAATAAATAAATAAATAAATAAATAAATAAAAGTATCATTTGAAAATTGATCGAAATCCTCCTCACCACACTCATTGTGTGACTCAGCTCCCTGTTCAGTTCTCCCCCCTTGGTGGGGAATGGCTAGGCTCCTGGGAGCTACTGGGATATTCCTGAGAAAAGCATGGAAAATAGGGTAGGAGACCACGGTAAGTTGGCTTTGTTGGAGTTAGGGTTAAATCCAACTCTTCTAGTGGCCAAATAACTTTATAGTTGAAGGGGAGCCATATGTACATCCCATGAAAAAAGGTTGGAGTGGAGCTCAGAATAATTAGTTTCATACTAATACTAACCTTACTTATACTTACCTAGCACAGTCATGGTGTATAAAAAGTGTTCAATAAATGTTAGCAATACTGTTAATTACTAATACTAAGGTGAATATGTAGAGAACTATGAACATTCTCATACTGTTGGTGTCAATTGTTACAAGGACTTTGAAAATAGTTTAGCATTACTAGTAAAGTATAAGACCTGCATAATCTATGATCCAGTAATTTCACTCCAGGGTATAGACTCTTTAAGGCCTTCCTGCTCCAAATGTGGTCCATAGACCAGCTGGAACATCACCTGGGAGCTTGTTAGAAATGTGTGATTTCAAGCCCCACCCCAGACCTACAGAATCAGAATCTGAATTTTAACAAGATATCAAGTGATTTTTATGCACATTAAAGTATGAGAAGCATCTAGAGGAACTATTTACTTGTGAACAATGAGACTTTGTTTCAAGAATATTCTTTCTTTCAAGAATATTCATGATATCAAAAAACAGAAATAACCCAGATACCAGTGAATAGGAGAATAGATAATTATGGAATTTTGATAGCACGCATAGCTGCTAAATAATGAACTAGAGCCACATGGATAAATCTCAAAAACATATTAGAGTGGAGGACAAATTGCAGAATGCATATAATGTGATAACTTTTATAAGACTTAAAATATATCAGTTATACTATTTATACATATATGCTAAAAGTATAAAAACATGCATGGGAATAAAATCACCAAATATAAGTCTTAAAAATATATCAGTTATACTATTTATACATTTATACTAAAAGTATAAATACATGTATGGGAATAAAACCACCAAATTCATGATAGTAGTTACTTCTAGGATGGAGAGAAATGGGATCTTGGAGGATTATTCATTGGCATGAAGCATATTTGTAATATTTCATTTACTTGTTTAAAAGCTTAAGCAAATAATGCAGCATGCTATAATTTGACAAACTTGAGGATTAGCTACATGGATTTTCATTATTTTATTCTTTATTCTTTTTCAAATGATCTACCAGAGAGAATGATTCTAAAAGTATCATGGGCATATTAATATAGGTACCTAAGAAATACTAAACTTTTTAAAATTTTCTCCCCTCAGTTACTTAAATAAATCATCTTTTCTTTATATGTGATCTGTGATTGATGACCATCCCCCCCTTCAGTATCACTCCAGTCTGGAGAGTCTCTAGTCCCCAAAGTTCATCATTCATCATATATTGATTGTGAACATATTAGGTGGGTATACAGTGGTTGACAAGACAAAAAAAAGCCCTTACACTCATGGAGCTTGTATTCTAGTGGTAAAACACTTACAAGAATCTAGTCAACAAATGCATAGCCAAGATAATTTCAGCTTATGATCACTATTATGATGAAAATAAAACAGGATAATGAAGGGTGAGAGACTAGAATGTATATGGAATGAAGATCATTTTGATTGGGTTGCATAGGGAAGTTTTTATATTAGGCCATCTTTAGGCTGGTTCCTAGGATAATGGAAAAGAGTTAGACATGTGATAATATGGAAGAAGAGCATGTCAGACAGAGAAGCCAACAAGTGCAAGGCCCTGAAGTGAAGGAGCTTAGACTGTTGGAGGAATAGCTAGAAGTTCAATGTGACTGGTGCATAGTGATCAAGTAATGGAGAAATTTTATGAGGATTCTTTAAAGCACTGAGACATTGAAACATTTTAAGCATATCAGCCTGTTGCTTGGATGCCTGTGACCTGTTGGGAGACTGTGGCCCAAGAAAGAGATAATTCTTGAGCTTCGATGGTAGCAGTGGAGACAGAAAAGTAGACAGAGTCAGAATCCATTTTGGAAGTAGAGTTTACCGGACTTGTTAATGGAATGATTGCAGCGGCAAGGAAAAGAAAAGAATGGATTATTTTTAATTTTTGGCATGAGTGACAGAGAAGATGGTGGTTCTATTTACAGAGATGAGGAAGAAGGGGAGCGAATTTTGGAACTAAAATAAAGAGTTTAGTGCTGGTCATATTGAATTTGAAATGCTTATTAGATATCCAAGTGGAGGCACTAGAGCAGCATGGCTGGAAATAAAAATTTGGGAGTCATTAGCCTAGAGATGGTATTTAACAACACGGTACTAGATTAGATTACCCAATGAAAGGGTGTACATGGAGAAGAAAAGAGATTTGAAAACTGAGTCTAGGACACCCCAAAATTTAAAAGTCTGGTAGATGAGAAGCCTTCACTGGTATTTGATTAGTGTATTCATTGGGGGAGGGGAAAGGAAGATTGGTGACTAGGTTTCTGATGACTAGCAGCTGAATTTTAACTTCAGATTTTGCTTCCTATCCTTGGTAAAATAATTAGCCACAGTGACTTCCTAATAGTTATTGGTAAGGCAGTGAAGAGGGCTTGGGCTTTGAGGAAGGAAGAAACTCTAGGATGTGAAAACTTAAGAAGAATGCAAATGTTGTTCAGTGTAAGGCTATGGAGGAAAGCCAATGGCTTACTGCTCTGGTTTTCTTCTGCTTTCAACTTTCAGCTGCATTCTAAGTGGCTGTAATTAAAAACAACTTCTTTGGAACATTGTGTTTGCAGCTGTCTGCTTTCCCTTGAGAACTCAGGTAATCTCCGGAACCTCATTCCTAATCTACCCTGCACACATGGAGTCTGGTTGCTGGATGGGGTAGAGG
The DNA here is from genome assembly GCF_001698545.2 of Rhinopithecus bieti. NCBI lineage: Eukaryota > Metazoa > Chordata > Mammalia > Primates > Cercopithecidae > Rhinopithecus > Rhinopithecus bieti. The sequence goes on along the minus strand of NW_016814633.1, from coordinate 6,335 downwards.
TTTCAAGGGGAGTGAGCCCCGATGTTTGCAGATTAAATTATGAATCGAACTCTAGGAAATGTTCGTTCAACAACAAATTCACTGTTTTTGTTTTCTCCTTTTTGATAGAAATGTTCCTTCCATAGGAATAGATTCCTTGAGTGTTGGGGATCAGAGTAGAATCAAATCAAACTTTTTCTTTGAATTTTGTGCCTAAGTCTAACCCCTCATGACTTTCAGTTGAGCTCTAAGCAGCCTTGCAACATAAATATTGTATATTATAATGTAGAAGATTCTTAGGTGTGTATAAGACATGCCTCAATATTTTAAAAAAAACATTTCCTCTTTTTAAAAAGTATAAGTGTATTTAAAGTAGTTTCTAGAAGGGTAACTTTTTCTCATAAAAATACAGTGTACATTTTTGCTAGAGGTACAATAAGATGCAGAGAAATTATTTGTACCAATAACTCAGTCCATTATTTTACGTATTTTGCTCACTATATGGGTGTATTAGATGTTGAAAATATTTGCATACATTATTGGTGCTAGAAGTTGGGAAGTATAGCTCATATGCCAGCAAATAAGATAGTCTGCTTGCAAACAGGTTTATTTTTTAACTAGCTCATTTTATTTTTAAGGAATACCCAGTAATTAGCTGATTAACATTCTCGACCCTTTATACTCACACTAGAAGTTGTTAATATAGAAGACAAGTCAGCAAAGTTTTTCTGTAAAGGACCAATAAAACTTTAGGCTTTGCAAGCCATATGGTCTCTATTGCAACAATGCAACTCTACCCTTTTAAAGTGAAGAGTTGTATATAATACATAGAAAAATAGGCATAGCTGTGTTCCAATAATATTTTATTTCTGAAGCTAGCTATAGAGCTGGAATTGGCCAAGGTTATAGTTTGCCCACTTCTGTTGTAGATCATTTTACCTGGAATGTCTCAGACCTGATTTATTCCCAATTAAGAAGTTCTTACAATTGCATAAAGATACTTTAAAACAGTTGTTACATATCATACCATATATAGCATATAGCAACTGAGGATCTTTTCAACTTGTGAAAGTCACCACAGATGATGCAGTCATGTCTAGAGATTATTGTTTAATATTTCTTTATAATCTGTTCTACCCCATAGCATTTAAGGCCACCAAGACATCACCAACAGGTTTTTGGAGCTCATTAGATCATACCATCACCACTCTTGCAATATACTGGGAGACAATTTAGTGTAGTAGTTATAAGATCAGACTTTGAAGCCACACAGTTATGAGGTTGGGTCCTAGCTCTTATTCTTTTACTGTCATGTGACCTTCTAAACGTCCCAATGCATCAGTTTCCATATCTATAAAATGATTTCTTACATGTAAAATACAAGTATTTAGTAAGCATTCCATAGGCATTAGCTGTTATTCTAGCAATAATTATTCAGTTGTGGCATGGCATTTTTAAATA
>NW_016814633.1:0-2174 GCF_001698545.2 Rhinopithecus bieti | reverse complement strand
TGAACAGTGGTTTTCTCAATCTTGTCCGCTCTTTGGAAACACCTCGGAGGGGATGGATTAAAATAGTGATAACTGGGTCCCAGTCCTTAGACATTCTGATATAATTGGTGTAGGTTACAGTTTGGACCCTGGGATTGTTCTTAATTGGCCCAGGTGACTCAGATGCACAGCTGCGGCTGAAAATTATGGCTTTGGAGTTGCGTTTCTGAGGGAGCCTCAAGTAGTTATTTAGTTCTTGTTTATACTCTGGCTAAGTAAGATAACAGTCCATCCATTTATATCAAGGACATTCCCTGCTATAATTTGGTAAGATATTTCTTGGAGGGAAAATACTTTTTTGTCATTGTTGCAATTTTATTGCCTTCATTCATTTCTCAGAGGGGAAAATTGATGATTAAGATGTGTAATGGACCATTTTACAGCAAAGTGAGGAGGTGACTGGAGACCATATGTTGCCCACGAACAGAGCCTTCAGCAAACGTTGAAGAGAAAATACTTTTAATAACAGACTCCAATCACTTATTCATTTATTTAGAAAACATCGAAAAGGACTATATTAATTTCCTATTGTTGCCGTAACAAGTTACCACAAACTTAGTGCATTAAAACAACACAAATTTATTATCTAATAGTTCTGAAGGTCAGAACGCCTAAAATCAAAGTGTTGGATACTGCGTTCTTTCTGATGGCTCTAGGGAAGAATTTGTTTCCTTGCCTCTTCTGGTTTCCAGAGGCTACTCATGTTCCTTGGCACAAGGCTGCATCACTTTCACCTCTCTGTTGTCACATCTTCTCTGACCCCTGCTTTCCTCTTATAAGGACTCTTGTGATTACAGTGGACCCACTTGGGTAATCTAGGATAATTTGGCAATTTCACCTGTCTTAATCACATCTGCAAAATTCCTTTGGACATGTAAGGTAACATATTCATAGATTCCAGGGATTAGAATGTGGGCTTCTTTAGGGGAGGTCCTCATTCAACCTTCCACAGGGATTAAAGATGACACTGGTACTATGACTGCTAATATTTATTTATATCCTCTATAACACATCACAAATACCTAATGAGTATTTATTGCGGACCAGGCCCTGTGATAAATGCATGAATGCCATTATCTCAGTTAAACTTATGATGTGGACATTATTAATATCCCCATATTTTGTATGAGAAAACTGAGGTGCATAGAGATTGTGATTTGCTCAAACTCACATAACAACTAAGTGGTGAAGTCAGATTTCAAACCCATGTGAGTCTTGAGTTCAATGCCCTAATCATCATCAAAGATTACATTTTCTAGTACTTTTGACTTTAAGGGCTTAGGTATTCATTCCCTAGATAAGGTAGTTGTTCGAGTGTGTATCAAACATCACGCTACAGGTACAGTAGTGAACAAAATGAAGTTCCTGCCTGACATCTTGGAGCTCACATTCTTGAGGAGTATATAGCAAAGGAATCAGAGAAAAAAATAATGTTAAGTAGTGGTGAGTGCTGCAAGGCAAATTAAAGCCGGGTACAGGGATACAAAATGACAGGAAGTGAGGATGCCCCATTGAGCTATTGTAAATAAAGTAGTCAGAGGAACCTTCTAAGAAGAAATTACTGTGTTCATGGATGAGAATACTCAATTTTAAGATGGCATTTCTCCTCCAACTGATCTACAGCTTCACCACAATCCCTCAAAATCCCAGGTGGCTTTTTTTTTTTTTTTTTTTTTTTGCAGAAATTGATAAGGTGACCCTAAAATAAATATTTGAATACAAAGGGCCCAGAATATCCAAAACAAACTTGTAGAGAATTTAGAGGATTCGTATTTCCAAATTTCAAAACTTACTATAAAGCTATGTTAATAGATAGTGTGGTACTTGCATAAGGATAGACATATAGGTAAATGGAATAAAATTGAGCCCAGAAATAATCCCATGTGTCTATGGCCAATCAATTTTCATTAAAGGTGCCAAAACAATTCAATGGGATAAAGAATAGTCTTTTCAGCAAATGGTGGTGAGATAACGTGATACCCACACGTGAAAATTGGACCCCTACCTCATACCATACGTAATTGTGTAAAGAGCAAAAACTATAAAATTCTTAAAAGAAAACATAAATGTAAATGTTGTGATTGGGTTAGGCAATGCCTTTTTAGATAGGATACCAAAGGTACAAACAAGCAATC
>NW_016814632.1:24421-26189 GCF_001698545.2 Rhinopithecus bieti | reverse complement strand
AAAATACACATTTTAACCATAAAGACTGACTTTCAAATACCTGATTTTAAAAATTATATTTTGAACAATTACTGTAATAATATATAGATAAAGGCAGCATTGATTTCATAAAGGTGAAATAGAAACAAGGACACTAATTGAATTTCTGATCTCTGGTACACATCTTTTATTTTTAAGTTGAGAATTACTACATCTTTCATATGCTAGTAAAAATCTTGCCTCTAAAGATAACAATAATAGTTTCCATAATATTTTGATTTATCTAATGTTCTTATGTGTGAATGTGAAGTAAATTCTACTATTCATATTAAAAGTGGCATTTATGTGACTCTTTGTATATGTATGTTTATACACACACACACACACACATACACAAACATAAACAATCAGCAATACCACAAATCTCCTAGTCACCCAATTTGAAACATTAAAGTCATATTTTGACTTCCCTTGTATCTAGTAAGTCACCAATTCTGGAAAACCACTTGAAAATATACTTAGGATAATTTTTACTTACAGTTCCTATCTCTCTTTCCTATAAATGCACATACACCAATACTTACACATACAAATAAAGTTGAAAATTCAACCACATTCCCATCCCTCCTGAAGCTATCTTAAATTTGGTGTGTTTTCTTTCTCTTCATTTTAATTAATTACTACATATTGCTTTATGTTTCTAAGGCCGTTATCCTAGACAAGTTCCTCATCCAATCAGATCTATGTGACTATAATAGCCAATAAGGAATCTTACTAAATTCAGGCTTCTCTTATCTATAATACCTTTTATATATTACTGCAAGAATAACTCTTCCTAAATATAATTTCCATCACAGCATGTTTTTGTTCTAAAACCTCCTTGTTGCCTAGTATCATATGTCTAAATAAAATTATTTTTAAGACTCTTCATCATCCTCTGCAGGCCAATGACCTTGGATGAATAGTTAACAACTTTCTAATTGAGTTGTTTTGTCTTCTCACAAGGCCTCACATACTTTCTGTCTAAACTGTATCATCATTTTCTATTCCTTGGTTATCCAAACCTTCTGCATTTTAAAAATTACTTCTTTTTTAAATTTTCTTATTTTTTTGGAGAAAATCTGTCTGATTTAATTGCTGTGAACTCTAATTTTTACTGAGGTTTAAATAATTGAGTACGTCGCCTTAAGCCACATAGAACAAAAATATAGGGAACAAAACAAAATACTAGAAATGTGAGAACACAATAAAAACCATGATAGTGGATAATATTTTAAAATCCCTTTCAGGCCTACATAACTCAAGTAGGAAAACATAAGCAAAACATGATTACCATGTAGATTTAGAAAATGAAAAATAGATTTTCTGCTTTCTCAATTAGAATTTGCAAAAACAAACAAACTAATAGGTATTTGGTAAATGTGAATATATAAATTATTGAGTATAAATAAAATGATAGCCAGGCTCCATACCTGTTTACCTATGATCCATGTTCCTAACAAACAGTTTCATTGACCCTCCTCTACCCAGAACTGGCTTTCTTGTCTATACTATCCTTTCTGCTGTCTCGTTTCTGTCAGCCTGGTTCTACACAAATTCGTCTTACAAAGCTTGGTTCCAAATACACCTTCCTGTAAAACTGTCCTTCATCACACCTTGACACAACGGCACTTCTAAATTCACACTGCTACATGCTAGGAGATATATAAATATATATTTGAATTATATATATATATCATTTTGATTTATATATATCATTTTAAAAATACATATTATATATAATATATAT
>NW_016814632.1:22283-24350 GCF_001698545.2 Rhinopithecus bieti | reverse complement strand
AATAATAATAATAATAATAACAATAATAATGCTAAAGATCCATTGCACAACAATGTAAATTCACTTATAGGGAACAGAAAAACCTTTCCTCTACCTTCTTAGGGTCTATAACTGGGGCTTGTGAATTAAACTAACAAAAAAACAGATTAACAGGAAAAAAAGGCATACACATTTTATTTGATTATAATCATTTGATTTTCACATAACAGAGACCTTCATAGAAAAGAAATGAAGACCCAAACAAGTAGTTAAACTCAGTGGGTTTATACGGCCTTTTAAAAAAGGGTGATAAATTGTGGAGAAGTGGCAAGACAAAGGAAAAGGTTTGGGAGCTTCTAGGGTGGGAAACTCTGTAATGTAGTAGGGAAACTAATGGATAATAAAGGTTATTTAGTGAAATTTGTTTATGCTGGCTTATCTTGGCAGCATTTCTATCTCTGCTAATAAAGCTTGCTCTTCTCCTCCTGGTATGAGAGTGGGGGATACCTTTATAAGTCAAATGTATGCCCTACTTTAGATAGATGGGGAAGAGCAGAGAGGTTTCCTGTGCCTGCTTTTCCTTCATTGCCTTCAGCTCAAAAGAATCTTTATGCTAAATTGGCATATTTTAGGGTAGCATATTCTGATGCCCTTTATACTTAACACTACTTAACTATGTGCTTTAAAATAGTTAAAATGGTAAATTTTATGTTATGCATATAGTACTGCATTTTTCTCAGAAGTTGAAGGTAGTAGTGTCAGAAAATTAAATTACATAAGGAAACCATGGAGGGGTAGTTCAAGTGTAAATAAAGGTTATGTGGCATGTTTTCTGCATATGATGTACTTAAATGTGTCCCTGAGAACATGCCTAGACATGTGTTACTCTACTTTCTTATTTGAAAGAAAACTTACAGTGTAACAGTATTATTATCCCCCAAATGATAATACTTATATTCACATGCCTCAAGTGTGTGTATATATGTGTGTGTATGTGTATGTATGGGTGTGTAAATATGTGTGTATGTATGTATTCGTGTGTGTGTGTATATATATACACACACATACCTCGTGCATATGTAAACGTGCAGGCATTCTAACATACCAGTTTTAATCTGGAGAGTGAAATTCTACACATGAGCACATTACATAAATCAAATTATTAAAGAAATTATTATTATCTTCATAGGGAAGACTTTTACCAGCATATAAATGTTGCAATAATTCTCAAATTAAAAAGAAAAGATGTGGAACAGAGATTGGAAATCCAATTAATATTCTCATTTTCTATTTCTCCTTTGTGCAATCAATGCTACATTTATCATATTTTAATTTATGGGAAAGGCAAACCTTATAAATGAACATGTACTCATGAGTTTGAGCACAGAAAAAATATATACTATATCTTATTCCTACTTTACGTAGTAAATAAATTCTTTGTCCTTTGAGAGCAACTTATTCAAAATTCGTATGCTACAGCTCCTCTTCCACTAATAATGTAAGGCTGCTAGAGTCTTTTCCTCTTTATCGATTTGAAAGTGTGCATACATAAGAAGCAGTTATTTAGCCTAGGACATAAAAAGCTAAAATAAAATTTCTATTTTCTCAATTTTTTTCCTGATGAAAAATATTTAAATGCTGGCTGCATTATAACCTTCAAAAACTCAATACCAGCCCTTGAAGTGTTATTAAATGACTGAATTCAAGTAAATGTTAAATAACTTTAGGTTAAAAACCAAACAAAATGACATCCATTTATTTACTTTCTGACAACAGAAGTATTTAAACCCTGCTCTTATGAAATCCAAAATATATAAATTTACAAATATTAGCCCCATAGTTGATGAGAAACATGCTAACAAATCTCTAATGCTGAGCCATTAGTTAATAGTCATTTTCCCCAACATTCTGAATCAGATAGAACATTAAGACATTCACTTTTAAAACTTTATTTGTGGGGAATGGACAAAGGAGAGAGGGCTGGTTACAGTTGTCTTAAATTGTATTTACCCAGATAAATAAAATTTCTATGTAAACTTATATGTAAATTTTTAGTCTCTATGTATATATAAATATAATTTATGTTAT
>NW_016814632.1:15725-22019 GCF_001698545.2 Rhinopithecus bieti | reverse complement strand
TATATATTATATATTATATATATAATACACATTTGTATGCAATCCTAATTTTTTTTATATAAGATGCTAGTTACAAAAAAATTATGTTACTTTTATATTTTAAGTACAATAAAGGGCAGATGCCTCTTTATGAAATGTTTTACCTTCTTGAAGGCTCTTCATTTCTGCGATTATGTAGTCTCTCTCTCTGTGAGTGTGTGTGTATATATATTATATATATCATATAGGATTACATACAAATGTGTTGCATGTATTAAAAAATTACATACTTTAAGTAATTTTTTATAAATATTTAAACATTCCTAGGGATAGATATTACAGAACAGAACTTCAGTTTGTCCTAATGGTTATTCACAACTGCCTCCAAAAAAAAATATTTTTACCTAGTCTGTTCCTGTGTAAACATAGGATATATGCTTAGATTTATTCCCTGAATACATTTTCCAATATTTGCAAATTGATATTAACATCAAACATAACATTAAACTTTTTGGACAATTTTCTGAATTTAGCCAAAATAGTTTAAAGGTATAATGCAGTAAAATATGATTAAATATTTGAATGAATTCACAGTTTGGATGACTCAGACACTTTCTAAGTATCAACTCAAGTTTTCCACTAAAATAAATTCAGCTTCTTCTTAAATTATTTATTTTAGAATCCTATTCTTTTACATCTTTATATAATTTATATCAGTCATCATTTGTGCTAGCTTAATATATCTATATCTTTTAGGATATAATTATCCAAAACTGAACTGTAACTGACATACAACCAAATTATAAAAATATTTTCTAGATCAAATAAGTATTAACATTTCTACATCTTTTAAATAACAGTTTGGCTATGTGACTCATGGTAAGTTTTTCAACATTAGTTGTTCCAAGGCAGTCCCACAACTGAGTCATTCAAGATGACTTGCAAATGTCCTTGGTAAACCTCATACACTGTGACTTGTCTAGGAATTTTGCATGGTATTTCTGTTTTCTTTCTTACAACATACACTGTAGTTTTATATAAAAATAAAATAAAAAAATATTTCATTAATATTATTTCAGAAACTGTAAAATATGAGAATTCAAGCAATAGTAACCACAATAAATACAGGATTTTATGTACTTTTCATGCTAAGCAACTTGACTTATTCATTTATAATGTTGGATCTCTCCACAGTTTATGACTTACTCATAAACTTAGTATGGTAAGGGATCTTTTTTTTTTTTTTTTTTTTATTAAAATAAAAAACTAAAGGTAAAATTTTTTTTTTTTTTTTTTTTTTTTTTGAGACAGAGACTCACTCTGTCACCCAGGCTGGAGTGCAGTGGCACAATCATGGCTCACCGCAACCTCTGCCTCCTGGGTTCAAGGGATTCTCCTGCTTCAGCCACCCAAGTAGCTGGGATTACAGGCATGGGCCACCACACCTGGGTAATTTTTGTATTTGTAGTAGAGACAGGGTTTCACATGTTGGCCAGGCTGGTCTCAAACCCGTGACCTCAGGTGATCTGCCCGCCTCAGCCTCCCAAAGTGCTGGAATTACAGGCATGAGCCACTGTGCCTGGCAGAGATTCTTAAAAGAAAAAAATATCACTGGCTGTGAATATTTTAAACACTAGCTCAATGGAGTTTTTTTGTTTATTTTGTTTTTTTGAATTCATGGTTCTGATTTATTTGTATTCTGACGATTGAAAGTCAAGAATTTTTAAAAACTTGAAATAGTGTTTACCTAGTTTTCTGGAATATATAAGTATCATATCCATCCATTTTATCACACTACAGCAGAGGTCCCTGGGGCTAAGGACCAGTACTGGTCCTGGCCTGTTATAGGAACCCAGCCACACAGCAGGAGGTGAGCTGCCCGAGAGCAAGCACTATCACCTGAACTCAGTCTCCTGTCAGATCAGCCACTGCATTAGATTTTCATAGGAGCACAAACCCTATTGTGAAATACACATGCAAGGGATCTAGGCTGTGTGCTCCTTATGAGAATCTAATGCCTGATGAACTGAGTTAGAACAGTTTCATCCTGAAATCACTCCCAACCCTCAACCCGCCACCTCCAAATCTGTAGAAAAATTGTCTTCCACAAAACTGGTCCCCAGTACCAAAAGGTTGGGGACCACTGCACTAAAGCATACTACAGCATATAAAACAAAGTAATAAATGCAACGTTAAAACATTATAAACTTAGCATCCAAAATGCTCAAAATTGCTTTGAAGACTACGCTTATTGTACATATTTTTTGCATATGCTTATTGTATATACTTTTAAATGTATCTATATACAAACAAATATATATACATGCACAGGACTACACGTAAAACTATTTTTACATAGTAATTTGCAATGCACAAATTTAATATTAAATGTTGAACTATTTTCCAGGGGCCAGAAATGTCCACAATATGTAATTACTTGTGATTTTGTTGAGAGAGACATTTCAAAAGTATACAATGGTTGTGACAAAGCAGTTACTAAGCTACCAAATAAACCTCTGACAATTACGAGCCCTGGAATCGCAACAAGATTTTCTTTTTTTTTTTCTTTTGAGACAGAGTTTCGCTCTTGTTGCCCAGGCTGGAGTGCAATGGCAAAATCTCGGCCCACTGCAACCTCTGCCTCTCAGGTTCAAGCCATTCTCCTGTCTCAGCCTCCCAAGTAGCTGGGATTACAGGCGTGCACCACCACGCTCAGCTAATTTTGTATTTTTAGTAGAGATGGGGTTTCACCATATTGGTCAGGTTGGTCTTGAACTCCTGACCTCAGGTGATCTGCCTGCCTTGGCCTCCCAAAGTGCTAGGATTACAGGCATGAGCCTCCGAGCCCAGCGAAAGTTTTCATATTATATGAAGTAATTCGGAAAGAAAACAGTAAGAGTTAGTAAATATGATGCTAATATCATGACACAGTATGTAATGTAGCCCATTAGAGGTGGCAATTTTTATTTGCATTAATTATGTTCTGTTGCATGTAGAGAAAAATCATTAAGTGCTCAAAAGAACAATTTATATTTACATGGAAGTGTGTCCTGGAGTATATTTGTAAACTTAGAGATTTTCTAAAATCTCAAGACACATCTTTTATTAATGCCAAGAGTTTGCTTTACAAGGACTATATACTAGAATTACAATTCTGCCACTAAATTTCATTTTATTACATCTGTTTAAAATATGTTCAACTATCTAGAGCATAGCTTACAGTTAATCACATAAAAATTGAATTTTCAACATCATTTTCATGTAATATTATTTTCCACGTGCATATTTCTTCTATAGCTGATAATCAAGCATTCTAATTATAAACAGCAGTATAAATTGCTGGAAACCATAATAAACCACTTTTATAGGGTCAAAGAGTCATATAGAAAATTAGCTATTTTTATGCTGGAATAACAATGCAGGTATATGGACCTTTTTATGCAGTAAGGCAAATACAGCTATGCATTGCACAATGACAGATCACATATATGATGATGGTCTCTTTTAAGACTAATGAATCAGAAAGATTCCTATTGCCTAATGATGTTTTGATGATACTGACCCTGAATATATCTAGGCTAATGTGTGTGTTTGTGTCTTTGTTTTTAACAGAAAAAATTAAAATTACATTAAAACAGAAAAAAACTAATAGAATAAGGATATAAAGAAAATATTTTATACAGCTGTATAATATGCTTGTGTTTTAAGCTAAGTATTAATACTAAATAGTTTAAAAGTGAAAAAAATTAAAGACTTTATGAAGTAACAACATCACAGTAATGTAAGGTTAATTCATTATCGAAGAAAGAAATTTTAAAAATAAATTTAGCATAACCTAAGTGTATAGTGTTTATAAAGTCTACAGTAGGGTACAGTAATGACCTAAGCCTTCACACTCACTGCACACTCACTGACTCACCCAGAGCAACTTTCAGTCCTGCAAGCTCCATTCATGCTACATGACCTATACAAGTATACAAATTTTTATGTGTTACATCATGTTTTTACTATACCTTTTTTTATGTTTAGATACAAAAATACTTAACATAATATTACATTTATCTACAGTGTTCAATACAGTAATATGCTGTATAGCGTTACAGCCTAGAAACAATAGGCTACATTATACAACCTAGAAGTGTAGTAGTCTATACCATATAGGTTTGTGTAAATACACCTATGATGCTTATGCAATGACAAAATTGCCTAATGACAGATTTTCCGGGACATTACTGCAGTGTTAAGCAATATACAACTGTAATCTATTAAAGAGCATATTTGCTCTACATCTGGAAGATAAAGAAAGCAAAACAAAATGGCAACAACAAAAAACATCTCACAAATAAAAACCTGTTTGGTCTGAGTATTTTGCAGCGTCTTTGTAAGTAACATATTTTGCTTTGCCAGAAAAGAAAATAGCTCATCATTTTCAGCGGATGCATGCACAATGAATTCCTGCTATGTGATAGGTACTCAGAACCACACATTTCTAGAATTGATATAATCTGAGTTACTGGAAATTCTGAGATTCTGAAATATGGTGATTATGAATATAAAAGAGTATACAACAAATGTAAACTTACCCTTCTAATCTTACATCTGGCAGACTTCTATTAAGGGCAATCAAATCACTGGCCATCAGGTTAAACTGATTGATTTTAAACAGCTCTTTCATTTTCTCCTGGTCATCTTTAGGAATTAACACAGCTTTTCCCATTTCTCCTGGCCCTTCTTGGTTTCTTGAAATAACAGCTGTAAGACATACAGAGATACAGACATACGTACAAACACACAGATAATGAACTAAATAAATAAACTTGTGTGTCTGATTAGATTCTGAAGCATATTATTTACATTCAGGTTTTATAATATAATGATTGAGATTTTACTGCTTATAAACCACACACTATGCTAAAGAAAAACATCAATTCTGCATGTTGTCTTCCAAGTTTAGGTAAATTATATGATGACTAAACATTAAGACAATAATTCTAAACAGTACAAAATACCAAATCTTAAAACTTCTGTCATATATTTAATACACTTATTAGAGAAAAATGAAGTTGAACACTAGGCAGACAAAATAATGCAAAATAAGAGAACTTTAAAGAATATTAAGATTAATTTCTTTTCACATCCAATTAAATGTTTTGATATCTCACATATCTACTGCCATTACATCTTTATAAAAGCAAACAAAATTGATAAGGCTTAATCCCATAATAATTTAATTCCTTTGTCAAAACATTTTGAATTGTGTCAAAAGAAGCTTCACAGTGATGACACATAACTTCAAATGTCAAGTTGAACTTGGATACTGTGTGCTCTACAACTGAAACTCCACAATAATATTCTGGGATGAATATTCATTAAGAGAATGCAGGATTTGATATATAAGCTAATTTTCTCACCACTTCTCCCAAGTTATCACTACACTGAAGTCCCTTCTAGATCTAAAGTATATGTTTCAAAGTGTGTGTGCGTGTGTGTGTTGTCTACACATACTTGTATGCATGCTAATATATAGTAATAAGACAAAGTTCCAGTTGGCCCAAATATATCCTGTACTTCCTCTTCACAGTGATATCAAATTAGGTTAAAATGGAGGGGGGGCGGAGCAAGATGGCCGAATAGGAACAGCTCCAGTCTCCAACTCCCGGCGCGAGCGACACAGAAGACCGGTGATTTCTGCATTTTCAACTGAGGTACTGGGGTCATCTCACCGGGGAGTGCCACACAATCGGTGCTGGTCGGCTGCTGCAGCCCAACCAGCGAGAGCTGAAGCAGGGTGAGGCATTGCCTCACCTGGGGAAGTGCAAGGAGGAAGGGAATCCCTTTTCCTAGCCAGGCGAACTGAGACACACAACACCTGGAAAATTGGGTAATTCCCACCCCAATACTGCACTTTAAGCAAACGGGCACACCAGGAGATTATACCCACACCTGGCCGGGAGGGTCCCACGGCCACTGAGCCTCCCTCATTGATAGCACAGCAGTCTGCGATCTAACCGCAAGGCAGCAGTGAGGCTGGGGGAGGGGTGCCTGCCATTGCTGAGGCTTAAGAAGGTAAACAAAGCCACTGGGAAGCTCAAACTGGGTGGAGCTCACAGCAGCTCAAGGAAACCTGCCTGTCTCTGTAGACTCCACCTCTGGGGACAGGGCACAGCTAAAAAACAACAGGGGAAGCAGCAGAGGCCTGTGCAGACCCGAACGACTCTGTCTGACAGCTTTGAAGACAGCAGTGGATCTCCCAACACGGAGGTTGAGATCTGAGAACGGACAGACTGCCTGCTCAAGTGGGTCCCTGACCCCTGA
>NW_016814632.1:0-13298 GCF_001698545.2 Rhinopithecus bieti | reverse complement strand
GGGAACATCACACACCGGGGCCTATCATGGGGACTGGGGCGTGGGGAGGGATTGCATTGGGAGTTATACCTGATATAAATGACGAATTGATGGGTGCTGACGAGTTGATGGGTGCAGCACACCAACATGGCACAAGTATACATATGTAACAAACCTGCACGTTATGCACATGTACCCTAGAACTTAAAGTATAAAAAAAAAAAAAAAAAAAATTAGGTTAAAATGAAAGGAATGTGGTTCTGGTCTTGACTCTCCCAATGTTTTGCTATATTACAGTTCCTGACACATTAATCTTACTGAGTTTAATTTCCATATAAATTAAAAGGCACATATTTAGGCACAGCATACCTTGAAATACTGAAAAGACTATAATGCATATGAAAATAATTTTTAAGTTAGAACATTTCATTAAAAATATAAATTCTAAAATAATGTGTGAATAGGGTAAAATCTAGGATAGAACACACCCAGCAAATGTTCCTCTGAGCCAACCATCACAAAACATCAAAGCTGGTATTATTGGTATGAATAGATAGTTGACCATCCCGTTGATGACTTTGTAATGGCATGAGTCAAACTATATAAGAGAATAGGCATCTCTAAGGACCTTCAGATATGGGTTTAAGAAAGGTGATTGGCCTTGAAATCCTCTCACATATATAGAAATAGTTAGAACAGGAAACATTGTATATAAAAAAAAGTATATATTCAATTTCAAACTATTTAAAAAGTAGTCATCAAAATAAAGTTTACAAAGATTATAACTCACTTTAAAAGCAAAATAGAAATAATGGCAGAAATGTTATGAGAAGGTATATTTTCTAAATTTAAGAAATAAAATCCCAATAAAATAATTTTCTTTGGGTGTCAGTACATGTAATATTCCTGAACTCAGATGACGTTATTGGATTTGGCTTTGGATGAATTTGTGATGTTGGTGAGACAATGACATCAAGGTATCTTTCATTTCTAAGATTAAAAAAATGTTTACTCTACAGAAAGTGTTAAATGAATTTATATGTGGCTCCTTTGGGAGTCTTTCTGATTCTGAAATAAGAACATAATCAGGTCACATGGGTGCTCATATTAACCATAAATATTCAGTTTAGGGTTTTTTTTTTTTTTTAATACATTTTTTACTGTAACTTTAATTCCATAAAAAAGAGATAACTTTTCCCTGGTATAAAAAATATCCTGATTTTAACATTTTGAAAATTTGTGATTCTTTTGAATGGTTAAATAATTTGGGGTACATTTTAAAATAATTTTAGAAATTAAGAAAGCAATTCTCCGTTTACAGTTGTTTACAATACCTTATTAGGGGAACAAAACCTTCTTTATCCTCTTACATTCTGTGGTGATCTAAGAATTAAACTGGCATAATACAGATTAATAGAAGAAGAGCATACAATTGTATTTTTATGTGCACACAGGAGTCTTCAGAAGGAAAATGAAAGTCAAAGAACCTTTTAAGCCCAAAAGATTATATATCATTTTAAACAAAGAATAATAAATTGGCAGTAAGTGGCAATACAAAGGAGATTTAGGTAGGGAGCTAGGGGCAGTAAATTGTGGGTTAGTAACTAGGAAATAAATAGGGAAAACTATGAGGAGATTAGGGTTATTTTAGTAAGCTTGTTTGCATAGGTCCATTCCAGTGTTGACTCCTAACTTCTGGTGATGAGAACAATTTTTGCTTTCTAATACAGTGGGAAAGGGTGGGGGAGATTTGCATCATGGGAGACTTTATGACCTTCTTTTAGGTAGAAAGGGGGAGATCAGAAACAGCTTCCTCCATGTGCTCTTTCTTAAGAACGAGCCTGCAGCTTAAAATAACCCATATGCTAAAGTGGCATATTTGGGGGTACATGTTCTGATTCGTTTCACCGTCTGTAAACTGGTAAAAAGACATGCTGCAGAGAAAGTTACCATAATCAACACAATGCTTCCAAGACTAGGAAGCAGATGGGATTAAAATTTCACTCTGTGGAAAAGACATGGGCTCAACTCTAACATCTTAAGGTATGAAGGTCAACTGAAAGCACACAGATGTATTTGATATTTGCAATATATTCAAAGGCATGACCATTTTATTTTCACATTATGTAAGTTATAGTTTTGTCAGTGGTAGCAGGAGTAATTGTGCCATGTTTTGGTATCATAATCAATAAAATTAAAATGGTCACAAATAGTGGCCATATACCTAGGACTACTTGAAACAACATGTAGTCATTCTCCTAATTATTCTCAGTTTCTTTCTGGAGAATAGGTAACAACTTAAAGAATATCAGGTTAAGTGTCTTCTCCCCAAAGTTAAATACATTTTTCTGTAACAGCTTCTAATGAATATATATTTGACATTTTAAAAATTGTGTGTGTGTGTGTGTGTGTGTGTGTTTCCTGTGTATAAGCAGACCTACTGGTGTTTTTCACTTTGCTCAAGCAAAAAGAATGCTAAGTAATTATAGTGGGGAGCCAGCCTTTTACTTCTTCTGGCTTTTACCTGGAGGAAGGCATCTTACCAGAAGAAAACACTTTTCTAATTCTTCAAATAGCATAAATAACAAATGGGACAGAATAAGCAGTTGGGTTTTGTGACTTATCGCTTAAGCACCTTTAAATAGCAATTTCTATCCATTTTCCTCACCTGTTGATTTGCTCTACAAAGCACACACACAAAGAAACTCATGTACTCACAAAATACCATGCTTCCTCATAGTCAGAGAAAAAAAAAAAAACACTTGCCATTTAAATATGTGTGCTACTTATCCACTCTAACAGGCAAATGTAATGCAGAAGGCAAGTAAATCTACATTGTGGTTTTTTTTATTGTTGTTTTGAATATGGATGAAATGTTCAAATACCAAAGCTGGTGTAGACTGCAAAGAGAGATTAATATATTATGCTACGAGCTATTTTCTTCCTAATTATATAGTGAAATTATTTTAAAAAATAATTAATTTGACTCAAAATGACATTATAAAGCTGGTTAGAATTATGATAAAACCAGAATCCATTTTATATCTTTCAGGTTTCTTTAACACAGAACCCACTTTAAAACGTTTAATTTACCATTTACATTTATTTTAATCTTAGAATTCCCAATGATAAAGACGATCATATTATAAACAAACCAACTGATAAATCTACCAAAAAGAACACTATCTATCAATTGCATTATTTGCTTATGTATATTACATTATGAACATTTTCTTATTTGCAGAATTAGCCCTTTATTAATGAGCAGTGTCTCTTTGAAAAAAGAGAAATGAACTAGTTTATGTCTAGGAAAAAGCTTGACGCAAAAACAAACAAAAAACGTTTCAAGTTGATTGATTTTAAAGTAATGATTTTATTCTGTTAGAGAACATAGTAATATGTGATGAATAACGGTACAAGCATAACATTGAATCAAAATCTAAATAATATCCTATATGCCTTGCTTGTCAAAAAAAATCTTTCAAATTTTATTTCTATTCTTAGATCTACTTAGTTGTTAATTTCTATATATTTTCCTTTAAAATCTTTCTTTTCATTGGCATTGCAGATCTTTCACTTTCATTACTTCCAATTTTACAATTGTGATAAATTAGAAACACTGATTTTTAGTCCTTCTCATATTTGAATATTCATGCTCTGCTACCAATAAATCAATTTCCCTAAAACAATGCTTTTGGTCTTGTCAATCAATCATCTGTTTATAGAGGATGCAGAAGATAAGAAAACCACACTGTTTTTTCCACCATCCCTCCACCACAAAAAACACTTTACTCTCCACTCACCGTTCCCCAGATCATGCTCTTTTGCCAGTCCAAAGGCTCTAGTTTATCAAGGATAATTATTTGAGTAATTGCTTTTTTCATTGTTTTAAAAGAGATGGGGATTTCTTTATGTCACCTAGACTGAAGTGTAGTTTCACGATCACAGCTCACTGCAACCTTGAACTTCTGGGCTCAAGGGATCCTCCCTCCTTAGCCTCCTTCAGTAGCTGACACTACAAGAATCCACTATCACACGTGACTCAGGGTTAATTCTTAATAAAATAAGGGGATTCAGTATACACTTGCTTTGGCCCATTTCTCTTAGAAACAAAAATGGACTTTACATATCAATATGATAGTTAACCTATAAACAACTAAATTTATTGTATTTAATGTATGACAAGTAGCAATTCATTTAGTATCCCTTTGAAAATAAACTATATACAATTTGTATAAATCTGACACATCTGACAATAAGATTTGTTTTTCATTTTTATGTAGAAAGTTGTAAATAGCAAGCCCTGGCTGCATCAAGTCTAGCATATATTAGTTACTACTTCTCAGAAGGGTGTCGTCTATTAGATAATCAATAAGGTAGCACTTTACATCAGTTAGCTAAGAGAGATTATCCACAGAAACAAGAGAACACTGATCACCAACTTTTGTTTTTACTCAAAATATATTATTTTATGATAAAATAATGCATGCTCATTTAATGAAGGTAGGCAGGAAGGCAGGCAGGCAGGAAGGAAGAAAGCAAAGGAAGAAGCCACTATAGAAAAATAGTGAAAAATCAATTAAACTACTGCTTGAATGAACAGTCAGCAATGATCTGTATACAAACATATATATGTATTTAAAATAGGACCATTCATACGTGCTGAATTTTATAATTTTATTCAACATCATTGTACATGCCAATTTGTTGTTTGTTTGTTTTTTGAGATGGAGTCTCCCTCTGTTACCCAGGCTGGAGAGCAGTGGCCTGATCTCAGCTTGCTGCAACCTCCACCTCCTGGGTTCAAGCGATTCTTGTGCCTCAGCCTCTTGAGTAGCTGGAATTACAGGTGCCCGCCACCATGCCCAGCTAATTTTGTTTAGCCGGGTTTCGCCATGTTGGCCAGGCTGGTCTCCAACTGGTGACCTCATGTGATCTTCCCGCCTCGGTCTCCCAGAGTGCCGGGATTACAGGCATGAGCCACCACGTGCAGGTTATACATGCTAATTTTTATCATTTAAAAAACATTTGTGGAAACCTTTCCAAATAAATACGTGAATCCATACTTATTTTCTAAAGGCTGCAAAATATTCCAAAGTTTGAATATATCATGATTTATTTAATCAATGCTTTTTCTTTGAATATTTACGTTGTTTTCAATCACCTCTATCATAAACAGCAATGCAATTAATATTCTTCCTTATGTATACATCTTTGTAAAATTGCCTGAAAATACCTTTTGAAAAAGTGGTGGAAATTTAATGGGTGAATTGCAAATTAAACATGCTGTATTAGAATTATTCCTTTTCTCATCTCTTGGACTTTCTGTGTATTTCTTTTGCCAGAAAGTTCCTTCAACTGCTGCTCACTCAAATAATCCCTGTTCATCTCTGAAGACCAATTTCAACTTTCAGATAACTCTCTCTTTTATAATTTTATAGCTCTTTTACATTATTCCATTATACTTTTCATAATGTTGCAATGCCATTTTTTGCATGTTATCACAGAGATTCTAACTGTTGAACTAATGTAGTTGTTGTTCCTCCTGGACACATAGCTATGCAACATTTTCCAGCCTGCCCCACAGTTAGGTGTGGTCCTTAACCAAGAAAAGAAATGATATGTGCCAATTCAAGGCCAGGCTCATGAAAACTTCCCATGTGTGGTTCTCTACGTACTTTCCCCTGCCGTAGCAACTTCAGAAGCCATGTGCGGAAAACAGCAGTCGACACTACCAGCAGTAACCTAGAAGTCTGAATCACTGCTTGGAAGACAGCCGCTTGCTCATGAAAAATATCGATTGCAAAATTTACATGAGAAAACAAAACAAAATAACAAATATATTTTGCTAAAACATTAGAATTTTGGGGTCTATTTGTTATACTTGTCAGTGTTATTTTTACTAATGTAATGATTTCATTCCCCCATTAGTCTGTGAAGCTCACCAAAGCATTGTGCATCAATTTTGGCTCATCCCAATACTTGGCACTGTTCATTCAATCAGTGAATAATTTTTTTAAAGCAGAAGGCAATTTTTAGACAATCTAGTTCTATTATCAAAAGACTGATGAAAAAGCAATTAGAATAGAGGTTTTAATGTGGGTTTTCCCCATCTCAGATATATATAAAATGGTCTGTTATGTTATTGAAAAAAAGTTAGATGAATTGAGTTGAGATTACCATATGTATAGACATTATAAATAAATTGATATGTGTTAATACAAGCTCAAAAATCTGTAATCGCAGCAACTCACAATGAAAATGTGTGGAGACTATGGTCTTAATGGGTTTAATTAGATCACAAATTAGATCATAAGCAGAGAGTTAACAAATCACCATTTAAATTTAAAAAGTCCATGATTAACTTATTTCAATGCTCCAATAGTAACTTTTAATAAAAACAACATTTTGTATAACTACTACAAAGGAGTCTCAACAATACCTCAACATAAACTGGGGCTTATTAAATATTGTCAGCTATTTGCTGTACAATCATTGACTACTTATTCTGCCTTTCTTGCTCACAATCTCTTCCTAAATAAGATATTTAAATAATTTCACCATTTAGTTTAGATGGAAGGTTATATGTCAAAGCCAATAGGCACTACAGTAGATGCCCATATCCTTCCCATACTATTCTATACAAGCAAATGAATCATAGCTTGTAACTTATGACTCAGAAATTCCTTTTAAAAACATATTCTAAAATATATATAGATCCGTCCAAAGATTTACCTGCATAGATTTTTTTTTTTTTTTTTTTTTTTTTTTTTTTTTTTTTGTAGACAGTCTTGCTCTGTCGCCCAGGCTGGAGTGCAATGGCATGATCTTGCTCACTGCAATCTCCACCTCCCTGGTTCAAGCAATTCTCCTGCCTCAGCCTCCCAAGTAGCTGGGATTTTTTTTTTTTTTGTATTTTTAGTACAGACAGGGTTTCGTCATGCTGGCCAGCTTGGTCTTGAACTCCTGACCTCAGGTGACCCACCCACCTCAGCCTCCTAAAGTGCTGGGATTACAGGCGTGAGCTACTGCACCCAGGTCTGCATACATGATTAAAGTAGCTTGTGTAGGCATGTGTGTTTGCACATGGATCCCATTATAAATGTATATATCATCACCCCCACAAATATCTTACATATAGTACTGTATAAATTGTGTTTCATTCGTATAAGAAAACTATACAGTGATTAAAATGATGCATAGAAGAATGTTTAATGATGTGGAAGATGTTCATGTTATAGTAAGTAAAAAAAAAGGATTATAAAACAATGTTATAAAATAAGCCTATTTTTGGAAAAACAAAAGTTAAATGAAGTATATGCATATATCAACAATGAAGATTAGCAGTGGTTCATTTAATTAAAGGGTCTTTTACATCTTTCTTATACATTATCTATATTTTCTAAATCAGTACATTACCTACTATGATGGTTAATATTGAGTGTCAACTTGATTTGTTTGGATGAAGAATGCAAATTATTGGTCCTGGGTGTGTCTGTGAGGGTGTGGCCAAAGGAGATTAACTTTTGAATCAGTGGACTGGGAGAGGCAGACCCACCCTCAATCTGTGTGGGCACCATTTAATCAGCTGTCGGCGTGGTTAGGTAAAAGTAGGCAGAGAAATGTGGAAGGACTATACTGGCTGAGTCTTCCAGCTTTCATCTTTCTCCTGTACTGGATGCTTGCTGCCCTCGAACATGGTACTCCAAGCTCTCCAGCTTTTGGACTCTTGGACTTACATCAGTGGTTTGCAAGAGGCTCTCGGCCCTTTGGCCACAGACTGAAGGCTGCACTGTTGGCTTCCCTACTTTTGAGGTTTTGGGACTCAGACTGGATTCCTTGCTCCTCAGCTTACAGACAGCCTATTGTGGGACTTCATCTTCTGATTATGTGAGTCAATATTCCTTAATAAACTCCTTTTTATATATGCATCTATCCTATTAATGCTGTCCCTCTAAAGAACCCTGACTAATGCATCCACGAGGGTAATTTTAACTACGAATTAATAAAAAATCGGGCTTCAGTGAAAATGAATATAACCTGGCTTTTATAGTGACAGGTACAAAGTGGAATCAGTAGATTGTTGGGGTATGAAAAACAAAGGATCAGAGTTCTATGGAAAGACAGTTTCTTAATGGACATATGATGAGAAACGGGGAGAGGAGTACTCATAAAGAAATACGATTTGTTCTAGGAGATAAGTTTCTCACAGGAAATTCATTACAATTTACACATAAGGAAAATATTTAGTAGCTGAGCAAAAACATGTAGCAAGGTCCTTGTTTCCTTTTCAGGAAAAAGCACACTCCTATATTATTATAAAAATTTTTACCACTCCTTTCACAATCATCTTTACAATATATTCTACTAATACACATTAAGTTCATACTCTTCTTATATACAGTAAGAGGTTATTTGGCACATGCTACAATCACAAATGTTTCCTGGAAACCATTGATCCAACTTTTGAAGTGTTCACTAAGGTAATAAAATTATGCTGAAATATGAAATTATTTTCTTATGCATTAAGAATAAGCTTCCTCAATAAAAATATTTAAAAGGTCCTTATCTTGCAATGGTTCGAGTAACAGCCTTAGTTTCAGCTTTATACAGGAAATATCCTTATCTTCCCCATTCTTCCCATTTTGCCAAAAAAAATTTTTTTGAAATAACCATGAATTTTTTGGAAACAAAAAGCACCAATCTGGCAGCCGGATGTTTTCAGAAGCCCTTTAGAAGAGGACATCTCAAGTAAAACAAGGGCCATTTAAAACAAGCTGTTTACATAATCCAATATTCATTATGAGTTCTTCTGCAGATAGAAAATAGTAAGCTTTGAGCAGCATACAGCATATCATCATGTTTGAAAAACATACTCACTTTTGTCATAAAGAAAAGAGTACTGCATTCATTGACTATACATCTAGTTAGGAAGTGGACATATATTTTTAAAATAATTTCTGGATGTAACATTTTGCATATTATAAACCTTCATAAAATATCTAACAAAGCTCCAAACATTAATTTAGTCACAGAAAACATGAGGCAAGTATTAGCAGGCTCTAACAAGTCCTTTTGGGAAGTAAATATATATATATATCTTTCACAAAAGTTTGCAATTACAAATTATCAATAAAATAATACTAGACTAAGTGTGAACAGAAAAATGGATCACCTCAAATACTCTCAAGTATTTTAAGTTATAAAATTAAATTTACTGCTGGACTGTGAAACTTTGTTGAGGGCAGTTGTGCTGAATGCTATTTATTTGGCTCCACGGGCCTGACCGCACCATCTCCAGCTCTGTGCTCTGGGTTGCTGACCTCTATGTCCATACCAGCCAGGGTCCCTTTCCCTTTGACTCCTGGTTGGTAAGGCAATGACAGAGTATTAGGGGACAGAAGATGAATGAGGTCAAGGCGTTTATTTCCATAGTTCTTCTCTATGGGGTTGCTGAGGTTGGCTCTCTCAACCACAACTATAATTTCATAGGGAGTACCTTATGACCAGTTAACAAAGGAAGAAATTGCAAGCTTAGATTAAATAAGAATTCACTGATATGCTAGCAACTGCTAGCAGCTGCTTCTTTATAACCCTACTCATGCATAGTCCTGCAAGTCAGTGAGTGAAAGGAAATCCTTCCATCAGGCAGAAATTCAGAGGCGAAATTTGAGCACTGTGTGAAGGGAGAGAGATGGCTTGAGGTAGGGACCTGAACTAACCCGTGAGCAGCAGCTAACAGGTTGGCCAGCTGGTAAGGGAACTGCAAACAACACGATTGGAAAATTGATGATCAGGAGATCACATGCAGGAGTACATTAGCAACCCTCTCACAACAGTCCCCGTGTTCATTAATCAATTAAAAATGTTGGAGTATGAATTTGGAATAAATTATGTTTGTTGGGAATTAACATAGGTATCACTTTAAATCAAAATAGAAAATTAAAAGTAAGGTAAAATATAAAATAAATATAAAGATGATATATATCTTTACATATTATATATAATATATAAGGATATAAAAATAAAATAGTGTTTCATTTTTTCCACTTCAATGAAGCATCTTCCCCATTTCCTGGGTTGCAAACCCCATACTTTGAAAATTGCTATAGGTAAAGTGATGGTAACATGCACTTTTACATGTCTCAAGACATTTTGCTGTTAGATTGCATTGATGGTTATATAGGTATTATTTTATTTTAGTACTCATCTATTCATGGTGGGCATGGGGTTGACTTTCTCATGGATTACTATTACTGGCACAATATCAAGAAGAAGAAAAAATTACTGGATGACATTTCTGAGGGCCAAAATAGGGATAAAGTTCAAATGACCAGTAGGCTTTGCTTTCTTTCCTGATAATCACATTATCAGTTTTCATAGAATATGGTTTGCTAAGGTACTGTATCTATGTGTCTACACTGGTGTGTGTGGTAATTGGGATGGCGAGGATACAAAAACTATAAAAGGTAGTTTAGGATGGTGAAGCACATATAGTGGAATCCTAAAAGTACAATTTGATTGTTTAATTTTGTATGTTAACCAGAATCTATTGCTCAAGGTAGGGTAAAAATATCACTGATCTTCATGAAGCTAAAAAAAAAATAAATAAAAATAAGGCTAATAAATGTAAGATTTGCATTTCTGAATGACTAGATGTAATTCTGAGAGGAAGTCCACATATTTCACCAGTAAATTTCAGAAATATGAAATTATATCAATTATTCAATTTAGCTGTCAAATAATAGGCCTAAATGTCTCATGACCTAAATGATTACTTGATTTTTAAATCAGATATTTTTCAGATGCCCTAGCAGCCATTTCAGGTTATCAAAATAAACTGATGTATATATGCTGCAAGAGGCATTGTAATTTGAATTGCAGCATTTTGATAATTTCTTTCATGAAGAAAATTTCTAGTGGAAAAGAAGAGTTCAGTGTTCTACCAAAACTAACAGTTAACGTCAGTGATCACATATCTAATCACTACCTGCCTCCTACCATCACCCCTTATGTTTATGTTTTGGGCATTCCAACATTTTATTGACCATCTGTATAAACCAGCTGCTGATCTTTGTATTTACTCACCGTCATTATAAATCTTGCTGTTCATGATTAATTTATACTGGGTTTGTGTTTTTCATTGCCTCTGGACATTTTCTGTTAGTTAACACTAATAAAAAGAACCAGGATACTAATAATACACTATAAAAGGAAAACCTACTTTAACAATCAAAATAATTAAATTGAATGTGCTAAGTAAATAATGCAAGCATGCCATTAAAATTAAGAAGTTGGCCATATACTATTCCTGATCCTTTTCAAGTATTTAAATATTCTAGGAACTAAAAAATTCAGAACAATAAGTCAACACTTATTTAATAAGTATTTACTGAGTATGCCAAAGAAATATGCTAGTTCTAAAACTTAAATGCTGTTATAAACATCAACACAAGGCTAAATTACCAGTAGGTACATCTTTAAATGAACATGCTCTTCCTTACAAGTCATCAGACCTATAGAGAAAATTGTCAAACATACCCTGGCCTTTATTATGTAAGTATTGCTTTAATAAAATAATTTTGGTTACATCATAAGGTCAAGGGCATATTGTACATGCTTACTTACATAGAAAAGTTAAGATTACATTACAGAATAGTAAACCAATATGAAATAACACAGTGCTCTAAGGATAAGTAATAAACTTCCCCTATTTATAGTTTCCTTTTAAAAACCTTAAAATTTTACCCAATTATATATAACAAATATATATTTATGTATATACACATATGCATGCATATTTATGCAGAAATATATGCAAATCCAAAAGTTTGTGTGTGTATATGTGTATATATATCCATATACATATATGCATATATACACACATATCCATATCCACACACACGTTGTTTATATATGGACATATATATATATATATATATGACTATATATATCCATATATACACACACCCCTCCAAACTTCTTCCTATATTTTTAGAGGTTCTAAAATATCTTTATTGATACTCCTCTTTTTGTTTTATAATATTCGATATTTCCTCTTCACCTCTTCACAACTACTTATGGAGGTACTTAATTTTCCTTACATAAACACTGCTAGTTTAAATCCTGTGCTACTTTAAACAAAATCAATGTGGTTTCAATTTACTTCTGAAGATTATGCAATAATGTTTGACTTTCAAGATAACTATGAACCTTCTGAGGAATGTTTAGTGTGAATTTATTCAAACAAGAAAAAAAGTACTTTACTATGGCACAGTAGCCTTTCAATGTCTAGAAATCAGTTGAGATCTCTACAGAAATATGTATCAGTGGTCACTTTTTAAAATAGCTTTAATATTTCTTTATGTTATGGGTTAATACTACCCATTAGGTACCATTGTAATTTATGCTTAGTGGCTCTTTATTCATGCTACTGGGGAGGATAAACTCTAATACATATCATTATATTGTTATATTTTCAGTTATTTAGTATTTCCTCCTTGCATCACTAAACTAATTTGATTTCTTAAAAAATTTTATAGTCCAGATAGGTAAAAATAGCTACTAAAAATTATCTTTTAAAGTGCAGCTGAGTATTCTTTTAGAAATCACCTTTAAGATTGCTTATTGATCAAATTTGGGTTCTTACTCCATTGCAGCATAATAAAAACATTATCATTATCTCTCAGATATTGTTTTTTTGCCTCATATCTCTATTTCTTCACTATGGCCTCCTTTTTCCCATATACTATGGTATTTCATGCACTCCCATATGGGAGACCCCCAAGTGTATAAAAAAATCAACCTGAATTGGTATATGCATTGCATGTCAAGCCCACATTACCTTGCACTCTTCAAAAACGACATACAAGTAAATCTTACAGTACTAGAAAATCATAAAATCTCAAGATTGTGGATTTATCAGTCATTAATTTCTTTCTTTCTCTTTTTCTTTTTTGAGACGGAGTCTCCCACTGTCGCTGAGGCTGGAGAGCAGTGGCTTGATCTGGGTTCACTACAAGCTCCGCCTCCTGGATTCACGCGATCTTCCTGCCGCAGCCTCCAGAGTAGCTGGGACTACAGGCACCGACCACCACACCTGGCTAATTTTTTGTAATTTTAGTAGAGACGGGGTATCACCGTGTTAGCCAGGATGGCCTCGATCTCCTCACCTCGTGATCCGCCCGCCTCGGCCTCCCAAAGTGCTGGGATTACAGGCGTGAGGAACTGCGCCCAGCCCATTAATTTATTTCTATTGCCCAAACATGTTTTAAATATAGAATTGTTGGCCGGGCGCGGTGGCTCAAGCCTGTAATCCC
>NW_016814631.1:3314393-3328783 GCF_001698545.2 Rhinopithecus bieti | reverse complement strand
AGGGAGGGAGGGAGGGAGGGAGAGAAAGAAAGAAAGAGAAAGAAAAAGAAAGAGAAAGAAAGAAAGAAAGAAAGAAAGAAAGAAAGAAAGAAAGAAAGAAAGAAAGAAAGAAAGAGAAAGAAAGAAAGAAAGAAAGAAAGAAAGAAAGAAAGAGAAAAGAAAAGAAAAGAAAAGAAAAGAAAAGAAAAGAAAATGAGGAATCTGTGTTCCAGGTGACATCACTGAGTCACTGAATCAGACCAACCCTGAAGCCTGCCCTACCACTTGCATTAGATAATAAGTCTCCTTAGTCCATTTTCTGCTACTATAACTGGGTAATTTATTTAATAAGAAGTTGTCCAAGCACGGTTGCTCATGCCTGTAATCTCAGTACATTTGAAGGCTTGAGGTGGGAGGACTGCTTAAGCCCAGGAGTTAGAGACCAGCCTGACCAATTTGGTGAGACCCCATTTCTACAAAATATCTTGTAAATAGTTGGGCACTGTGGCATACACCTGTGGTCCCAGTTACTCAGGAGCCTGAGATGGGAGAATCACTTGAGCCCAGAATGTTGAGGCTGCAGAAAGCCATGTTCACAGCACTGCACTCTAGCCTGGATGACAGAACAAGACCTTGTCTAAATAAATAAATAACAAGTGTATTTAGCTCACAATTCTGGAGAGTCCAAAGTCACAATTCTGAAGTCCAAAAGCACAGTACCAGCATCTGGTGAGGGCCTTCTTGCCGCATCATAAAATGGCGGAAGACATCACATGGCAAGAGGGAAAGTCCATGCATGTCAAGTCAGATCTCTCTTCCTCTTATAAAGCCACCAGTCTCATCATGGGGGTCCTACCCTGACAGCCTTATCTAATTCTATACTCCTCCCAAAAGGCTTACCTCCAATCAACCTATGAATTTTGAGATTAACTTTCCAACACATGAAATTTGGCAGACACATTCAAATCATAGCATTAGTTAAGTCCGTTTGAGTTGGGGTTTGTGTTGCTTACAACTGAACACATCCTAATACAGAAAGGAAAGGGTATTCATTCTAGGTAAGAAAAGCAGTGAGAGTAAAGGTAGAGAGTAATGAAACAGCGTGACCCCTAGAGGAGCTGTGGATGATTCAGTATGTGGAGCACAAACGCTGCAAGGAATGATGCTGAAGTTGCAGGCAGAAGTCAGTATGTGGAGCTAAACATGCTAAATCACACTGATTTTATTCTATAGGGAGTGGGGGAAGATGGGAATTTAGAAGGCAGGGCTTCAGTGCAATGACTTGCTTCAATTTTTATTTTTAGACAGATCACTGAAGGATTAGAAATGGGTGAGAAATGACTGAGATATGGGTTAGATCAGCAAAGAAACTGTGAAACTCTAAAAGACATTGAGAGCAGGAATAAAGAAAGGGGACAAATATAAGAGACAGAGATTTCAGGAGGCTAAATCCACATGGCGAAGTCATGTATCAAAAGTGAGGAGTGGAGTAGAGGAGGAGTCAGGGCTCATGCCCACCTGCCTAGCTTGGGTTCCTGGCAGTCTGTGGCATCACTTGCTGAAATAGGGACTACAGATGGAGTTCCATTTTTGACATGTGGAGTTTCAGGGGCCGTGGAATGTGCAAGGGTTGCTTGGCAGGTATAATAATGTCCCACATGGTACTGTTAAACTTTTAAAATCAATTGCCAACATTTTATGATTAAATTTTCACATAAAAATGTAATTTACCCCTTCTCTTGAAAAATCAGAAGATGTGACAGCATTGGTTCAGTATTCCCACATGGCAAATTTAAATGCTGCATGTGTTCTTCCATTCATCCCTCCTTACTACCCAGCTATTATCCATCCTACTCTATCTGGTCCCCTTAGATCTGAATTTGCAGTACCTCTGATGTATGCGATTGATGTGCTAGAACTAAGCATCATCCCCTGAATCAAGTTCCCATCACCCACATATACCTTACTTCCTAGGTGCATTTCTAGAAGCATGTGGAGCTCCTGCCACCAGCCTACCAACACCAAAATCTCTGGTCACCATGCCACCAACAGGCCACAGTTACCTTCTTCTATAGTTAGGCTTGCTGCTACAACCGTGTCCCAAAAGGAGTCTCCAGTTTCCAGGTCTCTCATGCCTTTAATATCTGAGCCTTAATCTCATATTTTTCTTCTTTTGTCTATTTTCATCTTCCTACTTCTAATAAAAGAAGAGTAGTTCTATATTAGATGAGGAAAGGAAGAGTCAGAAACAGAGCAGCCTGCACAAGGCCAACCGGGCTAAACTGGGGGTAGCTAAAGGTTGCAGCCCTTCCAAGTATCTGTGCGCACACAGGGTTGCCTGGCACCCTAACTGAAACTGTGACGGAGGCAGTTATGTCACACTTCTACTTTCTTTTCTTAGCCCCGTTGTCTAGCACTCCCACCAGCCCCTGTGGGCCTCCCACACGCACACTCAAGGCACGTGCTCACATACACATTCCCCTCCTACTGGCAAAAACCTTCCATCCACCAAAACCTCCTTCCCTTCTCCAAAATAACCTCTTCTCTCCCCAACAATATTGCCAAGTATTTTCTTTTCTTTTATTTTCCTTTCCTTTTTCTTGTTTTACACCTTCAGCTGCACTACACATCTGTAGGAATAAATTTTACTTATACAGCTGCACTAAACATGTATAGGAATACATTTTACTCATACAGGGGTTGAACTTGAAAATTCAATAATTTGAATTAAGGAGTGAAATTGAACCCCACTGTCCTAGTATGTATGAACTGCTATAATAGGATACCATAGACTGGGTGGCTCAAGCAACAAACATTTATTTCTCCCAGTTCTGGAGCTAGGAAATCCAAGATCAAGGCACCAGCAAATTCGATGTCTGTTGAAGGCTGACTACCTCGTTCATAGGCAGCCAACTTTTCACTGTGTCCTCATATGATGGAAAGGGAAGGGCATTCTCTGAGGTCTCTTTTGTAAGGCGCTAATCCCATTCATAAAGGCTCCACCCTCGTGACTTCATTACCTCCCCCAAGGCCCTGCCACCTAATATCATCACAGTGGGGATTAGGATTGCAACACAGAAATTTTGGGGAAGCCACACGAATGAATTTGGGGGTACATTCAGTCCATGGTACCTGCTAAAAATTTCAGCATCATGAGAGAGAAGCATGAATTATTAAGATAATTACTAAGAAGTATATATGGATTGGAGGACCTACCTACAGTCAAATGCATTCCTGAGCAGCCACTGAACAATTTAAGAAGCTACTCTCAGTCTTTTATCTCATGCCCAAGTTACACCAAGAGCAAAACAACTGAATTCTCGAGCACTAATCCTTGGTTATCTGCACACCAAAGCCTGCTTTTTGCCTGAAAGCATGTTGTTCTCATTAGCAGTAATATCCAGATCAGGCCGACTTATGAACACTAAGGAAACAGAAGCTCTTCATTTCTCTTGCTTTGAATTACTGCTTCCTCTCTTGGCTCTGAGAATTATAAATGAATGTTATACAAGAAAATGCGTCTTCTGCCCATTGGCCACATTTGTGCTTATGTTTAGAACAACCCCATCTTCTTTCCTCTATTTCCAATAGTATCTTATGAGTCTTAGATAATTTTTTTTTTAGTTTTTATAAATTTTTTTTTTTTTTTTTTTTTTTTTTGAGACAGAGTCTTGCTCTGTCGCTCAGGCTGGAGTGCAGTGGCACGATCTCGGCTCACTGCAACCTCCACCTCCTGGGTTCAAGCGATTCTCCTGCCTCAGCCTCCTGAGTAGGTGGGGTTACAGACATGTGCCATCATGCCTGGCTAATTTTCGTATTTTTAGTAGAGACAGGGTTTCACCATGTTGGTCAGGCTGGTCTCGAACTCCTGACCTTGTGATCCACCTGCCTCGGCCTCCCAAAGTACTGGGATTACAGGCATGAGCCCCCGTGTCCAGCCGAGTCTTAGATAACTTTTAAAAGAGCATTGCTAACAGGATTGGTGGTGGTAATTATGTTTTGGTGATGGTAATAGTGCTATAATTTCCTTTAATTAGCAACAATATGAAAACAACATTAAAGAAGACATGTTAAAATAACAATAATAAAATTGAAAGCCCACCACCTTCACACATTTTTCATATAGCTTCATTAGGAGTGTCCATATTAAATATATTATTTTATATTCCTATTTTTACAATATGATAATGATAAGCAAAACATCTGTACCTGGTGACAGATGGTGGAGTGGGCAGGTGGATATATGTTATGGGTGAGGTGGCCATCATTCACACCAAGTCTTTTTTTAAAATATTTTAATTCATACTTAATTTATTGTAATTTTTTTTAAATTGAGACAGAGTCTGGCTCTGTCACCCAGGCTGAAGTTCAGTGGCGCTATCTCAGCTCACAGCAACCTCTGCCTCCAGTGTTCAAGCAATTCTCCTGCCTCAGCCTCCTGAGTAGCTGGGATTACGGGTACCCACCACCATGCCCACCTAATTTTTGTATTTTTAGTGGAGATGGGGTTTCACCATGTTAGCCAGGCTGGTCTCCAGCTCCTGATCTCAGGTAATCCGTCCGTCTCGGCCTCCCAAAGTGCTGGGATTACAGGTGTGAACCACCACGCCTGGTCATACTTAATTTATTTAATTGCATTTATTTATTTATTTATTTTTAGGGATGGAGTCTTACTCTGTTGCCCAGGCTGGAGTTCAGTGATACAATCATAGCTCACTGCAGTCTCAAATTCCTGGGCTCAAGCCACCCTCCTGCCTCAGCCAGCAGAGTAGCTGGGACTACAGATGTACACCACAATGCCGGGCTCCACCAAGTCTAAACTAAGCTTATTAATTGATCAATACAATATTAATCTCTATTGACTGCTAAAACTCATGGATATTCCATTAATTAGCAACTTAAAATACCATCCTTCTAGATTCTAAACAGAGAATATAACATTTAACTCTTTGCTTCCCAACTCTCATGGAAAGCTGAGGTTTGAGAAACAGCACTCATGTAGAATTGCATGAATGCCCTAATTCAAGTATCTATTTCACTCCGCAGCAAGCAAGTCCCTGGGTGTGCTGGCTAACTTGGCCCTTTTGTTTGTTTGCTTTTTTCTTTTTGAACTTTTTTTTTCCTTTGGCCCTTATTTTTAGACTGCAATCAGCCGTGTCAAGCTCTTCATGTACCTCAGGTGATGTTATCATGTATCTTCATGTACCTCAGGTGATGCTATCAGAATTGACATGCTGTCATGTCAAATCTCAAAATGAGAAGTATAAATAAAGATGTGAAAATGTGTATCACCTGAAAACTCACCAAAGAAATGTAAGCAATAGTGAGATGACTTTGTTTGTTTACCAGATTAGCAGTGATTTATTTTTAATTGATAATGAATACATTGCTAGGCAATCACAAGTGGTGTGGTCTGGCTGGAGCGTCAAGCATGACAGGGATAGCAAGAGGTAGGGACCTGATTCATTCATGCATGTATTCAACAAATGTTTATTAAGATCCCACTGTGTGCCAGGCACTGGAATAGATGGTAAAGATACAATGGTGAGCAAAAACACATACGGTTCCTGCTCTTGTGGAGATACAGTCTAGTGGGGTAAGATAGCTATTAACCAATAATCACACTAATTAATCTAAGTTGGGCGTTCTGCTCCAGGGACCACTAGGTGTCCTCATATCCACTCACTTTATCTACAATAACAGAGTTCCAGGTACACAGCTATGCACAAGGCAGCTAAAATAAAGGCTACTTTTCTGAGCCTCCCTTACAAGTGTAGCCCTCCCTTCTGAGTGTAGCCACGTGACCAAGTTCGTTCATTCGTTCGTTCTCTTTCTTTCTCCTTTTCTTTTTCTTTTCCTTCCTTCCTTCCTCTTCCTCTCTCTCTCTCTCTTTCTCTCCTTCCTTCACATGGACCACTTCACGAATTTGCATGTCATCCTTGCACTGGGGCCTTAGCTAATCTCTGTATGGTTCCAATTTTAGTATATGTGCTACAGAAGCAAGCACATGACCAAATTCTGATCAGTAAAAGGTGAGTAAAGTAATGAGTGCAATTCCTGGGTCATGCTTTTATAAAGAGCAGCTGTTTCCTTCCTTTTCTCTTTCTTCCTTTCACTGGCTGGAATGTGGATGTGGCAGAGCATTCTCCCAAAGCATGCTAGGGAGCCCAACAAGGCAGAAGCATCCTGGGTTCCCAACATCGGAGCCTCCAGACAAGTCCTGGGCTGCTTAGGCCCACACCAGATTTACAAAAATTACCTGGGCACAAAAACTACCTGGGCATGGTGGCAGATGCCTGTAATCCCAGCTACTCTGGAGGCTGAGACAGGAGAATTGCTTGAACCTGAGAGGAGGAGGTTTCAGTGAGCCAAGACTGCGCCACTGTACTCCAGCCTAGGCGACAAGAGCAAAACTCTGTCTCAAAAAAAAAAAAAAAAAAAGGACTAAACAAAGGCCACTGTGGCTTAGAGCCTAGAGTAAGAATGTATTAAAATAATGGTGGGAGCTGATGCCAGGCTTCAAGGACTTGAAGGCCATATCAGAGATGTGAGTCTTCATTCTAAGACCAGGTGGGCTTGAGTCCAAGGAGTTCGAGACCAGCCTGAGCAACATAGGAAGACCCTCACCCAAAAGAAAAGTTAGCTGTGTGGTGGTATGTACCTGTGGTCCCAAATACTCAGGAGGCTGAAGTGGGAGGATTGTTTGAGCCAAGAAAGTCAAAGCTGCAGTAAGCTGTGAGCTGTGATTATGCCACTGCACTACAGCCGGGGGAGACAGAATGAGATCCTGTCTCATTAAAAAGAAAAAAAAAAAGCAGTGGGAAACTGTTAAAATACTTTAAGCAGGGTAATGATATTATCAGATTTGTGTTTCAGATACATTGCTCTAGTTGGGATTACGGTTAGGATTATGGTTTGGATAATACCGCAGCAGTCTAGAAAGAAATTCACAACCACGTGAGGAGGTAAGTATTATTAACTGTGTTTTAGAGATGTGAAAACTCTGGCTTTCGGCACACAATTAGTGGCTGAGCCAGGACACAAAGCCAGGTCAGAGGGTGTTCTACCAGTATTGCCATAATTTATTTACCAGTCCCCTGGCACTGCACTGGAGTAGCAGAATAGCTTTTCTCTTGTATCTTGTGCACAAAGGTTGTATTACTGGGCACGATGCTTTACCCAACTTTCAAAGTAGACAGCCAACTTGACCTGCTAAGATATTCTTCCTCCTGTACCCTGATTCTGGTGGAGAAATGCTCCTGAACCCTCTGCCTCCACGCTTACCCATAAGTTGTGGGGACAGAAGCACAGTGTGAGAAACAGACTTCACCACACCTTCTTGGCTGGCAAAGAAGTCAGATGATGTTTGAGTCTGTGCTATTGTGCCAGAAAGTGTATTAAGGAAGAAATAGTCCCTCTAGTGCAGAAGACAGGCTCTTCCATGAATTCAGGACCAAATCTTTTCATATAGAAAATCCATGTAGAATGAGTGGGTCAGGGCCGGGCGCTGTGGCTCACACCTGTAATCGCAGCACTTTGGGAGGTCGAGGCGGGCAGATCACTTGAGACCAGCCTGGCCAACATGGTGAAACCCCGTCTCAACTAAAAATACAAAAATTACCTGGGTGTGGTGGTGTGCGCCTGTAATCCCAGATACTCAGGAGGCTGAGGCAGGAGAATGGCTTGAACCCAGGAAATGGAGGTTGCAATGAGCCAAGATCGTGCCTCTGCACTCCAGCCTGGGTGACAGAGCGAGACTCAGTCTCAAAAAAAAAAAAAGAATGAGAATGAGAATGGGTGGGTCAGTAAAAATGTTCACTTCCCCCAAAAAGCCATAAGAGATAAGTTCTAATTTAGAAAAACACGCATGTAGGAAAGAGAAGGGGGATTGCTGGAAGAGAAGGTGAAGGATTATGAAGATCGATTCATAGTTTACCCTTCACAATTAGCAGAGGGTGTGTTATTTAAGAATAGCCTTTGTTTCTTAGTATAGCTCTCTCAGTCTTTGTTATTGATCATATGCCACCAAAAAACAAGTTCAGAATGGCTTTGTGTTTATTGTTAATATCAGAAAATGTTCATGTATCCTGTCTGGGGTTTTCTTGTGTGGGGGGTGTGCATATTTATATTCTGTTTTGAAAAAAACACAGAAGAGTACTTTTTGGTATGCAGAATTTTCTTCTTCAACTTACACTGCCTTACTAACTTGAAAAATGTGTTCCTAATAAATAGCAAGATTTTTGGTGGGTGTGCTGTTAAAGTTTTGCTATCCACATTCAGTAACCATTAAATTACCAGTTCTGGGAGTTGTCAAATATTGACTGAGAAGGTGTTGCAAAGGTCTTTGTGAACACTTGACTGTCAGATTCTTGGTCACTTAGTTGTTCTGGGCATCTTCTTTTTTTTTTTTTTTTTTTCAGGAGTCTCACTGTGTCACCCAGGCCTGAGTGCAGTGGCACAATCTCAGCTCGCTGCAACCTCCGCCTCCCGGATTTAAGTGATTCTTGTGCCTCAACCTCCCAAGTAGCTGGGACTACAGGTGCATGCTACCATACCCAACTAATTTTTGTATTTTTAGTAGAGATGGGGTTTCACTGTGTTGTCCAGGCTTGTCTCAAACTCCTGACCTCAGGTGATCCACCTGCCTTGACCTCTGAAAGTGCTGGGATTTCAGGCACGAGCCACTGTGCCCAGCCTAGTTCTGGACATCTTCCATTCACCCCTCCAGATGCTCTCTACCTTTCTCCACTGTCCTGTGTGCTCTGGGAAGCTGACCCGTATAGACTAGATCAGCTGGCTCCCTTGTCTTCTGGTTCCAGTGGGTCCAGCAATGGGGAGCCCAGCAGGAGATCTAAGGGTGTAACAGTGCGATCCCTCCCCGTAGGGTTACTTCCAGCTGGTCTAGTTACATAAAGGAGGTGAAGGGGGGTAGTCTTCACCTTTTGCTACTCTCAGACAGGCCCCCTCTGTCTCCTGGTTCTCCCACCCTTGACCCTTTCGATTCGAGCAATAATGGGGCCTCACTCTACTACTAACACTGGGGGACTGCACTATTCATGTTTTCCTACACCTTGTCCACAGCTCTGTAAACATTCCCTTTATTAAACTTTCCTTAAGTAACCCCAGTTTAAATGTGTCTTCTGTTTTCTTCAAGGACTCTGACTGACACAGTAATAATACCTTACAGCTGAAAGCTTTTACAGTGTCTCGTTAATGTATTCAGACTTGGATAATATTTTTTGGATTTTTTAAACAGTAGACCTAGAACCTTAAAATGCATCAGAGTTTGAGTCCTAAATCTGTTTGCTGTCAAGTAGAACTGAACAGTGCCTTTGTTTTTGTCATTGGATTTATTGCAGCCTTTGTGTTTTTATTTTCATCTGTTGTTCCCTGTATGGTTTTTATATTTATGTCATGTTAAGGCATGAAACAGCTTTTTCCCATTGATTATTGCTTGGTTCATTTTTTATCCTCTCTAATACCTGGACTGACAAGCCTGTGAATGCCCTGAAGACAGGGACCAAGTGTTTTTCTGTTTGTATCCTCTGCATGAAGCACAGGACAGGCATTTTGAATGAATGGAGAATATCATCTATTCTGGATTTCAGTTATTAGGGAGCAAAGATTATCAGACAGTGCTCTGCCCACCTGGGCACCACCCAGTCATGCTCTGAAGCCCCAGCAATGGCTGACAGGAATTTTATACATTCCCACAGCTTAACCACAGAGGTTGTATAATGTGAGCCAAAAATCAAAGATGAACCCAAACCTACTTTCCATTTCGAAGTAAAGTTTCGTTCATAGAGAATAAGGGATTCATAGGAATGTAAAAGAAATCCTTCAACTTGACAAGCCACTGACAAGGCAGCTAAAATGTAGGAGACAGAAACCATTTTCTTTTTTGCATTGAAAGTAGGTTAATGTGGTTAATTCATGAATGTTTAAATGGGATAATTTGCTCAGAGAAAAAAAATTCTTCATCTTTGAATTTTTGAAGGAGAAAAGAATGAAAAGGTAATGTGAGTCTGTAAGCCCTTCAGCTTCCAAAGATCCCTCACCACCATCTCCATTTGCTTTGCCCTCTTCCCATGCTCTGATCAGCTCTAATTTTTTTCTCACCCTGCCAACATCTTGATGTTTATCTAATTTTTGACTCACATTATACAGCCTCTCTGGCTAAGTTGTAAGAACATATTACATACATTGGGATGGGTACAGTGACTCACAGCTATAATCCCAGCTTTGGGAGGCCAAGGCAGAAGGATTGCCTGAGCTCAGGAATTCAAGACCAGCCTGGGCAACTTATCAAGACCCCATTTCTACAAAATAATTTTTTTTTAATTAGCTGTACATGGTGGTGCATGCCTGTAGTCTCAGCTACTTAGAAGGCTAAGGCAGAAGAATCGCTTGAGCCTAGGAGTTGGAGGTTACAGTGAGATATAATTGTGCTACTGCACTCCAGCCTGGGTGACAGTGAGATCTTATAAAAAAAAAAGAAAAGAAATAAATTTTCTTAATGTACAAAAGAAAATAACATACATGTTTCCACCTTGCTTACTAAGTGTTATTTACCTTTCTCATGTTTGCTCTGGCACTGGCCATTGTTTTAAACTTTACAATGCTGCTCTGGCTTGGTGGCTTATGCTTACAATCCCAGCACTTTAGGAGGCTGAGGTAGGAGGATCCCTTTAGCCCACAAGTTTGAGACCAGCCTGGACAACCTCCCAACTACTTGGAGGGCTGAGACAGGAAGATCACTTGAGCCTGGGAGGTCGAGGCTGCAGTGAGCCATGATGGCACCATTGCATTTCAGCCTAGGCAACAGCCAGACCATGTCTCAAAGATAAAAATGAAACAATATTAAGATGCTAAAACTTTCATTTTTAATTTTACATGCCTAAGTGTCCTCTTTTAGTTAATTAGGCATTCATCAATTTTTATCATCTATGATAGATGATGAAAGAGTTCATTTATATCATTAATTTTTTTAAGTTAATTTATATTAAGATCTTCATAGTATTGTTTATATTTTCAACCAGTGTGTGTAATCCAAGTATCCAACAATAAGCAGATATGCCAACTGAAGCAGATAAGGCCAATTAAAAAATGACAAATATACATGTGTCAACCTCCTTGGCAACTAATATGAGCAAATTCCAGTCAACCTCAACCTGGAAAAAGTGCTGGGATTACAGGCGTGAGCCTCCGTGCCCAGCCCCAGTCTCAAATTCTGTTAGTTTGACTAGAAAAGTACACAGTAATGCATGCATGCCTTTGTTGTTTTTAATTAACTTAAAAATGTTTAGTTTTAGCTAATTTATTGGGGGAAGCTGCCCCCAATATTTCAATGTAGGTTCTTTCTATTTTCCATAAGTGTCAGCCAACTTATTCTAACTATTTTGTTTATCATACTGAAACAGTTTGTGCCTTCAATGTCTTGTCTCAGCACGTAGGTAATCTTTTGCCCACAATCCTATTTGGCCAGCTGAGAAATAAAGAGAAAGAGTACAAAGAGAGGAATTTTACAGCTGGGCCTCCAGGGGTGACATCACATAACAGCAGGACCATGATGCCCACCTGAGCTGCAAACCAGCAAGTTTTCTTAAGGATTTCAAAAAAGGAGGAGATGCAAGAACAGGGAGTAGGTCACAAGATCACATGCTTCAAAGGGCAAAAGGGAGAACAAAGATCACATGCTTCTGAGGAAACACGACAAAAGGCAAAACAGAACTACTGATAAGGGTCTATGTTCAGCTGTGCACATATTGTCTTAATAAACATCTTAAACAACAGAAAACAGGGTTTAAGAGCAAAAACCGGTCTGACCTCATATTTACCAGGGCAGAGTTTTTTCCCCACCCTAATAAGTCTGAGGGTACTGCAGGAGACCAGGGCGTATTTCAGTCCTTATCTCAATCGCATAAGACAGGCACTCCCAGAGCAGCCGTTTATAGACCTCCCCCCAGGAATGCATTCCTTTCCCAGGGTCTTAATTATTAACATTCCTTACTAGGAAAACAATTTAGTGGTATCTTCCCTACTTGCACATCCATTTGTAGGCTCTCTGCAAGAAGAAAAATATGGCTTTATCCTGCCCAACCCCGCAGGCAGTCAGACCTTATGGTTGTCTTCCTTTGTTCCCTGAAAATCACTGTTATTCTGTTCTTTTTCAAGGTGCACTGATTTCATATTGTTCAAACACCCATGTTTTGCAATCAATTTCTACAGTTAACACAATAGTGGTTCTGAGGTGATGTACATTTCTCAGCTTATGAAGATAACAGGATTAAGATGGACTATACAGGACACAAGTAAATAGTAAAAGGTAGGTCTTAATTGTTACTTTAATTCAATCAAATTGTCCATATTTGAAATATGATGAAATCTCTATCAACAAGATTAAAGTCAGGAAGATGTCGAGAAGTTTAATAAGATCTATGGCCAATCAGACATATAGGATATATACCAAGTTCCCTCAGCATCCAGTGTAACTAGTATATAAAGAGAGACTTACACTACTTACCCAATAGTCACGGTGAAACCTTTCTCACTTATAGCTCTTTATTGCCACATAACAGCCGCAGCTCCCAGCTGGTCTCTCGTCGGGGTCCCTGACTTCCCGCAACACTAATTTTAAATAAATATTTAAATAATCTCAGATTCATAATAGTTTCAAATTTATAGAAAAGTTGCAAGAAGGCAGGTTGATCATGAGGTCAGGAGATCAAGACCATCCTGGCTAACATGGTGAAACCCCATCTCTACTAAAAATACAAAAAATTAGCCAGGCATGGTAGCACATGCCTGTAGTCCCAGCTACTTGGGAGGCTGAGGCAGAAGAATCACTTGAAACCAGGAGGTGGAGGTTGCAGTGAGCTGAGATCATGCTACTGCACTCCAACCTGGGTGGCAGAGCGAGAGTCCATCAAAAAAAAAAAAAAAAACCAGACACATAGAGTAATGGAACAGAATAGAAAACCCAGAAACAAATTCATACATCTATAGTGAACTGATTTTTGACAAGGCAACCAAGAACATACATGGGGAAAGAATAGTCTCTTCAATAAATGGTGCTGGGAAAACTGGATATCCATAAGCAGAAGAATGAAACTAGACCTCTGTCTCTCATTATGAATACAAATCAAATCAAAATAGATTAAAGACAAATCTAAGACCTCATACTATGAAACTACTACAAGAAAACATTGAAGAAACTCTCCAGGACACTGGTCTAGGCAAAGATTTCTTGAGTAATACCCCACAAGCACAGGCAACCAAACCAAAAATGGACAAATAGGATTGTGGGCAAAAGATTACCTAGGTGCCAAGGCAAGAGACTGAAGGCACAAACTGTTTCGGTATAATAAAGAAAATAGTTAGATTAAGAATAGTTATGATACAAATTAGATATAGAGATGATCGTGGACATTATCAATCATTAGCTTTTAATATTACTCTTTGTTGCATTACTAATATAACCTAGGAATAACTGGCAGGTTGAGTACTGAAGGGATGTTGTGAGAAGTGACCTAGAAGCCAAGAGGTGAGCCTTCTGTCACACCCACATAGGGGCCACTTGAGGGCTCCTTGGTCAAGTGGTAATGCCAGTGCCTGGGAAGACACCCATTACTTAGTAGACCACAAAAGGGAGTCTCCTTTCCTTGGAAGAGTCAGGGAACACTCTGCTCCACCAGCTTCTTGTGTGAGTCTGGATATTATCCAGGCCTGCCCACAGTCATCCAGAGGCCTAAACCCCTCCCCATGGTGCTGTGCTTCAATGGTCACACTCCTTGTCCACTTTCATGTTCCTCCTGTACTCCTGGTTCCTCTTCGAAGTTCACAGTAGATAGTGATAGAATAAACAGAGAAAGTCTTAAAGTCTTTGATCTTTCTTATAAGTGCATAGAAGAAAATGCTGACATATGCTGCCTTCTCTCTCTGCTTTGGCTACCTAAAAGGGAAGGGCCCCCATCCTATGATCACGTGACTTGCTTCACCTTATCAATCACTTAGAATATCCACCCTCCTTACCCTGCCCCCCTTGTCTTGTATGCAATAAATATCAGCACACCCACCGTTCAGGGCCACTACCGGTCTCCGCGTCTTGATGGTAGTGGTCCCCAGGGCCCAGCTGCTTTCTCTTTATCTCTTTGTTTTGTGTCTTTATTTATTACAGTCTCTCATCTCCACACACGGGGAGAACACCCTCTAAGCCCTGTAGGGCTGGACCCTACATAGGATCACATCAAGTTAAAAAGATCTGCACAGCAAGGAAACAATCAACAAAATGAAGAGACAACCCACAGAATGAAAGAAAATATTTGCAAACTACCTATCTAACCAGAATATATAAGGAGCTCAAATAACTCTACAGGGAAAAAAAAAATCTAATAATTTTATTTTATTTTATT
>NW_016814631.1:3293806-3312430 GCF_001698545.2 Rhinopithecus bieti | reverse complement strand
TGCGGTTAGATCGCAGACTGCTGTGTTAGCCATGAGGGAGGCTCCATGGGCGTGGGACCCTCCCGGCCAGGTGTGGCATATATTCTCCTGGTGTGCCCGTTTGCTTAAAGCGCAGTATTGGGGTGGGAGTCACCCGATTTTCCAGGTGTTGTGTGTCTCAGTTCCCCTGGCTAGGAAAAGGGATTCCCTTCCCCCTTGTGCTTCCCAGGTGAGGCGATGCCTCGCCCTGCTTCAGCTCTTGCTGGTCGGGCTGCAGCAGCTGACCAGCATCGATTGTCCAGCACTCCCTAGTGAGATGACCCCAGTACCTCAGTTGAAAATGCAGAAATTACCGGTCTTCTGTGTCGCTCACGCTGGGAGTTGGAGACTGGAGCTGTTCCTATTTGGCCATCTGCTCCGCCCCCTAATAATTTAATTTTTAAACGAGCAAAAGACTTT
This sequence comes from Rhinopithecus bieti, assembly GCF_001698545.2. Taxonomy (NCBI): domain Eukaryota; kingdom Metazoa; phylum Chordata; class Mammalia; order Primates; family Cercopithecidae; genus Rhinopithecus; species Rhinopithecus bieti. The sequence continues at coordinate 3,311,992 of NW_016814631.1, read as the reverse complement.
AACAGACATTTCTCAAAAGAAGACATACAGATGTCAAAAAGGCCATATGAAAAGGTGTTCGATTGGCCAGGCATGGTAGCTCATGCCTGTAATCCCTGCACTTTGGGAGGCTGAGACGGGTGGATCACCTGAGGTCAGGAGTTCGAGACCAGCCTGACCAACATGGAGAAACCCGGTCTCTACTAAAAATACAAAATTAGCTGGGTGTGGTGGCACATGCCTGTAATCCCAGCTACTAGGGAGGCTTAGGCAGGAGAATCGCTTGAACCTGGGAGGCAGAGGTTGCGGTGAGCTGAGATCATGCCATTGCACTCTGGCCTGGGCAACAAGAGCGAAACTCTGCCTCAAAAAAAAAAAAAAAAAAAAAAAAAAAAAAAAAAAAAAAAAAAAAGGGTTTTAAAATATTTAATAACAAAAAAAAAAAAAAAAAAAAAAAAAAGGTGTTTGACATCATTGATCATCAGAGAAATGTAAATGAAAACTACAATGAGATATCATCTCACCCCAGTTAAATGGCTTTTATCTAAATGTCAGGCAATAACAAATGCTGGCAAGGATATAGAGAAAAGAGAACCTTCATACACTGTTGGTGTGAATGTAAATTAGTATAACCACTGTGGAGAACACCTTTGAGTTTCCTCCAAAAACTGAAAATAGAGCTACCGTATAATCCAGCAATCCCACTGGATTATCCAAAAGAAAGGAAATCAGTATATCAAAAAGATAACTGCACGCCCATGTTTATTGCAGCACTATTCACAATAGCCAAGATTTGAAAGCAACATAAATGTCCATCAACAGATGAATGGATAAAGAAAATGTGGACCATTTACACAATAGAATACTATTTAGCCACAAAAAAGAATGAGAGTCTGGGTGCCTATAATCCCAGCTCATGCCTATAATCCCAGCACTTTGGGAAGCTGAGACGGTAGGCCTCCCCTGAGGCCAAGAGATCAAGACCAGCCTGGTCAATATAGTAAGACCCCATCTCTATGTAAAAATTAAATTAAATTAAAAATAAAAAAATAAGAGCAAGAACAAGATCCTATTATTTGCAACAACATGAATGGAACTGGAGGTCATTATGCTAATTGAAATAATCTAGGCACAGAAAGACAAACTTCACATGCTCTCACTTATTTATGGGAGCTAAAATTAAAACAATTGAACTGATGGAGATAGAGAGTAGGACGGTTACCAGAGGCTGGGAACAGGGGGTGGCACAGAGGAATGGGGTTGGTTAATGGGTACAAAAAAAAATAGTTTAAAAGATGAATAATACCTAATATTTGGTAGCACAGCAGAGTGACTATAATAAAAAATAATTTAATTTTATATTTTTAAATGACAAAAAGAGTATAATTGGATTGTTTGTAACAAAAAGGATGAATGATTGAGCTGATGTATACCCCATTTATCCTGATGTGATTATTACACATTGCATATCTGTATCAAAATGCCTTATGTATTCTTGGAAGTCTATTTTGATTTAAAAAAAATTTCTCATGTAAACATTAAATATATACACCTACCACATACCCACAAGAATTAAAAATTAAAATTTTTTTAAAACAAAACATTTTTGAGGACTGTCGGCACTGTGCTTACTCTACCTAATGGATAAGTTAGCCCTGCAACCATTAGCAAGAGAAGGGCTGAAAGCAATGGGGAAACTCAGACGGGAATGGTAAGACAATTTAGCTGTGAATCAACTAGAATGCTCTTAGGTGCAGATAATAAAATTCTGACTCCAACTCACTAAAGCAATAACCAGAAAGTCCAGAAGTATGGCAAGACCCAGGCTTGGGTGATTCAATGACCCCACAGTATCTGCAATTTGAGTTATTATTTTTTTAATTTTTAAAAATTATTTTAAATTTTATTTTTGAAACAGAGTCTCACTCTGCTGCCCTGGCTGATGTGCAATGGTGCAATCTCAGCTCACTGAAGCTTCAAACTTCTGGGATCAAGCTATCATTTCACCTCAGCCTCCTGAGTAGCTGTGACTACAGGCAGGTGCTGCCATGCTTGGCTAATTTTTATTTTATTTTTTGGAGAGACAGGGTCTCACAATGTTGCCCAGGCTGGTCTTGAATTCTTGGGTTCAAGCAATTCTCCCACCTCAGCCTCCAAAATGCTGGGTTTACAGGTGTGACCCACCATGCCAGGCTCTTATTTTTTTAGACTAACCATTCTTCTGTTCACAGTATCAGCTTCATCCAGATGCTAATTCCCTTTCATGGTCATCAGATGATTGTCCACAGAAATGCGGGCAACATTCCTCCTTGTTTACATCTAGTGAGACAACCAAGGAATTTGAATCCATCCCTTCTGATTGAGCCAACCTCAGTCATGTGACAAACCAGACCAATTAACCATACCCTGGGAATACTTCACATGGCTGACCTAGCAAATCAAGACCCACCCTGGAGTAGAAATGTGGTGTACATCAGAAAAAGAGCAGGAAACATGACATGTCTCATAATCCATTCCACAGCTCTGAACCCTGTCCTCACATCAAGCACATTAGAAGGTCAAAGAATCTTTTAATCCAAGAGAAAATCTAAGAGAGAGGGTTTGCGGAGGATATTTTTAGAAAAAGCTATGCTGTGAGTCCTGTTTCCAAACCCCTCCCCATAAGGACTGAAACAGGGTTAGGTAAAAACCTGCTCTACCTCAAAGCTAAGTGAGAGGGGACTCCACGGAGCTACTCAGAGAGCTTAATGTGTAATCAATTGCCTGATATGTTCTTCTTGCCCACTGCAGTTGACTGAGACCATGGCACTGCAGTAAGGAAAGTTTAATTAATATGAAGGAGAACTGGAGTTACCACTCAAATCAGTCTCTTGGTATAGCCAAGGGACTTAGAGTCAAAAGAACTCTAAGCCAAGGGACTTAGAGTCAAAAGACTTATAGCCAATTAAATGTCCAGATAGGAATAGACATGGATAGGCATTCATTATCCTTTAAAAAAAAAAGGTTTTACGTAAAAGTCAATAATCAAAAAGCCGAAGGCAAGGTAACAAAACTGACTTATCTTTAACTTCTATGCCTTGAGCTACAGTAATCTTGGGTTTAGTTACAAACTTTTAGCAATTAGCTATACAAAATGCAAACATTGTTCTGAAACAAAAAGTTTTTAAATATATATCTATCTTCACAACTCATAACTGGGAATTTTGTACCCAGGAGGCTTTGTCACAAGGTATCTTTATCCTGTCTGTAATTATCTTCCTTTAATTCTACAGGAATTAGAAAAGGTGCCACATAACAGCTCAGAAGGCAAAGTCCCGTGTTTTACTGGCTGTTGAGGCATCTTTGTACCCATCCTTGATTTGGAGGGTCTGACTTGGACTTAATTCTATCCCTCAAAACTGGCCCTTACAGTCTCATATGCTCACCTCTTCCATGACAGTCTCCAGGCCTAGAGGGAGGATGTTTGTACAGTCTTAGCAGCAGGGCATTTTCAGTGAAAAGCAAATTGGAGCCAGTGTGATGCCAAATGAGGGCGATTCGCATCTCTACTCTTCAGAATACCATGATTCTGGTTTCCTTGGAGATAAAACAAGGAAAAATAAAAAACAATATTTTGAAAACCAAAAGAGTATTTGTGTGTCAGAATAGAAAAGGAACCTATTCCATTAGGGCATCAACTAAAATATGAAGAAAATGCTAACATGGCACTCTTTAGAGGATTATATAATTCATGATTCAATCTGCACTCAAAAACAAAAGTTCGGGCTGAAATCTAGTAAAAAGTGTTACACTTTTCCTTTGAAAAAACCTCTCTCTCTAGTTCTCCTTTTCTATTAAAGAATTTTTTTTTTTAAAGGCAGAGAGTCTCGCTTTATCGCCCAGGCTGGAGTGCAGTGGTGTAATCTTGGCTCACTGCAACCTCCATTTCCCAGGCTCAAACAATTCTCATGCCTCAGCTGCCTGAGTAGCTGGTGTTACAGGTGTGCACACCACACCTGGCTAATTTTTGTATTTTCTAGTAGAGACAAGGTTTCTCCATGTTGGCTAGGCTGATGAAACTTCTGGCCTCAAGTGATCCACCCACCTTGGCTTCCCAAAGGGCTGGGATTACAGGTGTGAGCCACTGCACCCAGCCTAAAGAGAAATTATAGTAAGACCAATTTATGTGCAAAATAAGTTTTAGGCTTATTATACTTGGCCTGATTATTCACATAAAGTGCAGCAAGAATTAATTGGCCACATAGGCTCCTTTTAAGTTGGCTTTGCTGGAACTTTGCCTAACAATATGTTATTCTAGTCTAAGCCCTGGGGAAAAAAAAAAAAAACACAGTGTCTCCAATTGTCCTGTTTTGAAAGAAACGAATCTTACTAAACTTGTGCAAATAACTATATTGTCATAAAATCAGAATACTCATGAAATTCTGGAGAGCTCAGAGAGAAAAGTAAACTTGCTCACAAACACATTCTTCACTTAATTGCTCTAAACTATAAATAATTCAAAGGAAAAAGATTTGCTTGACTCCTCTTTAACCACAGCAGCAGCCTTCCAAACACGATGTCCTTTGTTCACCTTGGAAGTTCACAAGTGAAACAGCTCTGGTTAGATGGGAGCTGTCTATCAGGCTCTGCAGAATCTAGAGCAGCTCCTACCTAGTTAGAATCAGTCTTAGGGGAAAAAGAGGCCCTCTGCTCAAGTATTCTCCTCCTTGCATTCCTCAGGTAGCAAGACCCTATATCAAAAGGATATGGGTCCCCAGCAGGGGTTGGGCCAAGGCACTCAGTCCCTTTTGTCAATCTTTATCTTAATTTGCCCCATTATTGCCACAGGTAAAACGTAGCATTCTCATTATAACCATTGTCTTTGGATTTTTCTTAAATTTTCCAATCTGGAGCAAATAGTGTTTTAAAGGCCTTTGTTTTAACTCCCTAAATTTTCATTTTATTTATTTCATTTATTAATAACCATCCAAAAATGTGTATCACCCTTCTGCAGTGAGCTCTTTTACTCCCTTTCTCTTTTCCCATCTTTTATTTATTTATTTATTTTTTCGTTAATTGCCCCTGATATTTTATTAAGCATCTGTAACACCCACAAGAGACAGCAAATTTGATAAGGCTTCTCACATAGTCCTGTGATTCTGCTGGAGTAATGTCACCCAGGGTGCTCATGTAAAAAGGGCTCCCTAAACCCCACAATTTACCATGACGTGGGTAATAGAAATTTTTGTTGGAGAATATTTGGGTCACCATGAAGCCAGTCCCACGTGGCTTGCATATGAAGCATATCAACTACTTCACCTGGGGTGTTCCACTTGGCATTTTATAGGGAGAGTTGGGCAATCTCCTTCTCAGGATAAACCCTAGGCTTGTTGTTCTCTCAGGAATCACCTCCTGTGTATTTCAATCACATACATTCACCAGCATTTGTTTAATAGTGAGCTGTGGGTCCTGCATCAACCCAAGCAAGCTCTTTCATTCTGTAGCATTTAAAATTAACGATTCTATCCTTAAAGTAGTTATTTTTACAATTTTTTGTGTAGCAGGATGAGCCGCAGACAAGAACCCCTCAGACACTGAGTTGTAGAGGGAAAGGGCTTTATTCAGCTGGGAGCATCGGCAGACTCACGTCTCCAAAAACCGAGCTCCCTGAGTGAGCAATTCCTGTCCCTTTTAAGGGCTTACAACTCTAGGGGGTCCGCATGAGAGGGTCGTGATTGATTGAGCAAGCAGAGGGTACGTGACTGGGGGCTGCATGCACCAGTAATCAGAACAGAACAGAACAGGACAGGGAATTTCACAGTGCTTTTCTATACAATGTCTGGAATCGGTCAGGGGTCGATCTTTAGCTACCAGGCCCAGGGTTCAGTGCCGGGCTGTCTGCCTGTGGATTTCATTTCTGTCTTTTAGTTTTTACTTCTTCTTCATTTGGAGGCATAAGACAGTATGATGGGTGGTCTCCTCCCTTAATTGTAATAAAGGTTTCTCAGGGAGATGATGATACCAATCTACAAAATGGAACAATTTCTTTGCAATAACACCCTGTGGCTTTTTGGGTTTTTTGTTTGGTTGGTTGGCTGTTTTTTTTGTTTGTTTTGATTTTGTTTTTTGAGACAGGATCTTGCCCTGCCACCCTTGCTGGAACGCAGTGGCACAATTTCGGCTCACTGCAACCTCCGCCTCCTGGGTGCAAGAGATTCTCACACCTCAGCATCCAAAGTACTGGGATTATAGGCACGTGCCACCACTCCCAGCTAATTTTTGTATTTTTAGTAGAGACAAGGGTTTCACCATGTTGGCCAGGCTAGTCTGGAACTCCTGACCTCAGGTGACCCACCCACCTCAGCCTCCCAAAGTGGTGCGATTACAGGCAGAAGCCATCATGACTGGCTACTCTCTTGTTTTAATGGTTACTTCATTTTGCCCTTCCTCCACATTGACTGTCTTCTTGGTAACCACAGATCTCAGAGGTAACTTTGTTGCCTGAGCTTAGTTTTTCTCTTTATCCATTTAGTTTTATCTGTATAATTTTTCCTTTACTCTAAAGCAATTTTAGTCACTTAAATAAAAAAACAATTACTTTTTTTTTTTTTGAGATGGAGTCTCACTCTGTTGCCCAGGTTGGAGTGCAGTAGTGGCATGATCTCAGCTCACCGCAACCTCCACCTCCTGGGTTCAAGCAATTCTCTTGCCTCAGCCTCCTGAGTAGCTGGGACTACAGGTGCCCTCCACCACGCCAGGCTAATTTTTGTATTTTTAGTAGAAGCGGGGTTTTAACATACTGACCAGACTAGTCTTGAACTCCTGACCTTGTGATCCACCCACCTTGGCCTCCCAAAGTGCTGGGATTACAGGTGTGAGCCACTGCACCCAGCAAAATTACATTTTCTTTAGCAAAAAAACACATCCTTGTGGCTTTTTGTTTTTTGTTCTTTTTTGGAGCAGAGGTTTAATAGGCAGAAGAGAAAAGAAAGAGAAACGGTCTCCAAGTGGAAAAGACCAGCAGGAGGCATATACTCCAGATTTTACAGAGAGGATGAGAGATACGGTAGTTGTGGACAGGAAAGGAGGAAATTATGACAGGAAAAGTGGAGATCCTGTTAATGACACCCCATCAGGTGGTCAGAAGCTGGGGTCACTCCAGAAGCCTTTGGATAACACCAGGTGGTAGCTCCAGCCAGAAATCCTCAGTTGCTCCAAAACCTCTTCCAGCCCCATGCAACAGCTAAGTCCTCTCTGAAAGTAAGCTGGTTCAAACAGGACCAATATGCCCAGCAACCCATAGGTACGGGGGAATTCTCCATGTTCTCTCCAGAAAGCCTGTCCTCCAAGTCTTATGAGGCTGGCAGCCATGCTAATTGTTTTTAAATGACTGAAGGTAGCCCAGTAGTTGGTTTGATCTGGTTCTTAAATGGAGACTGAGAGCCTTGAAATGAAAGGACAGAGTTGGAATCTGCTCCTCTGCTCACCGTTTCAATGAATGTTGTATCTTGGTATCCCAGATGAACCTCCAATATGAAGCTGCTATGTTGTCTGGAGTATAAACCCAGGGTTTTATCAGGGGAACCAGTCCCCAATACATAGGTTCTTTTCTATTTTCCTTAAGGGTCGGCCAGTCTGAGAAATAAAGAGAAAGAGCACAAGAGAGAAATTTTACAGTTGGGCCTCCGAGGGTACCATCACATATTGGTAGGACCGTGATGGCTACCTCGAGCCATGAAACCAGCAAGTTTTTATTAGGGATTTTAGAAGGAGAGGGAGTGTACAAACACAGAGTAAGTCACAAAGATCACATGCTTCAAAGGACAATTAAGATCACAAGGCAAGGCAAAATTAGAATTACTGATGAGGTTCTATATCCCGCTGTGGATGCATTGTCTTGATAAACATCTTAACAGAAAACAGTGTTCGAGAGCAGACTACTGGTCTGACTAGAATTTACCAGGCTGGAATTTCCCAATCCTGGTAAGCCTGAGGGCACTGTAGGAGACCAGGGTGTATTTCAGTCCTTATGTCAACCGCATAAGACAGACACTCCCAGAGAGGCTGTCTATAGACCTACCCCCAGGAAGGCATTCCTTCCCCAGGGCTATTCCTTACTGCAAAAAAAATTCAGTGATATTTCTCCTACATGCACATCCATCTATGGGCTTTCTGCAAGAAGAAAACTATGACTCTATTCTGCCCAATGCTTCAGGCAGTCAGACCTTATGGTTATCTTTCCTTGTTCCCTGAAAATTGCTGTTATTCTGTCCCTTTTCAGGGTGCACTGATTTCATATTGTTCAAACATACATGTTTTACAATTTGTACAGTTAATGCAATCATCACAGGGTCCTGAGGTGACATACATCCTCAGCTTACAAAGATGACGAGATTAAGAGATTAAAGTAAAGACAGGCATAGGAAATTATAAGAGTATTGATTGGGGAAGTGATAAATCTCCATGAAATCTTCACAATTTATGTTCAGAGACTGCAGTAAAGACAGGCATAAGAATTTATAAAAGTATTAATTTTGGGAGCTGATTAATGTCCATGAAATCTTCACAATTTATGTTCTTCTGCCACAGCTTCAGCCAGTCCCTCCATTCGGTGTCCCTGACTTCCCTCCCGCAACAGGGTTTGTCATCTTGCACCAGGAAAACTTAGGACACAAACACACACGAGGAGTTTAGGAGTAGAGGTTTAATAGGCAGAAGAAAAGAGAAAGAGAAACAGCTTTCTCTATATAGAGAGAGGGGTCTCCAAGCAGAAAAGACCCCATCCTTTTGTTTCTATAAACTTCACCAAAAACACCTCTGTCGCCAGGCTGGAGTACAGTGACATGATCTTGGCTCACTACAACCTCCAATTCCCAGGTTCAAGCGATTCTCCTGCCTCAGCCTTCCGAGTAGCCAGGATTACAGGTGCATGCCACCAGGCCCAGCTAATTTCTGTATTTTTAGTAGAGACAGGATTTCGCCATGTTGGCCAAGCTGGTCTCGAACTCCTGACCTCAGGTGATCTGCCCACCTCAGCCTCCCAAAGTGCTGGGATTACAAGCGTGAGCCACTGCACCCAGCATTTTTAATGTAAATTCTTGGTAAACAACTCAGAAACTCCCTCTTCTTTCCATTTAAAAACCCTCTTGTAACTGCTGCTAATTTATGGAGTATATATTCAGGCAACTCAAGTTGTAATGCTCCCAGGATGCAATCCTCAAGTTTAACCCAGATAAACTCTCTACTTACACTAATTCTGCCTCAGCTTCTTCCTTTTAGGTCAACACTGCTATATTAGTCCATTCTCATGCTACTATGAAGAAATACCCAAGACTGGGTAATTTATAAAGGAAAGAGGTTTAGGCTGGGCACGGTGGCTCACATCTGTAATCTCAGCACTTTGGGAGGCTGATCATCTGAGGTCAGGAGTTCAAGACCAGCCTGACCAATATGGTGAAATCCCATCTCTACTAAAAATACAAAAATTAGCCAGTGTGATGGCAGGTGCCTGTAATCCCAGTTACTTGGGAGGATGAGGCAGGAAAATCACTTGAACCTGGAAGGCAGAGGTTGCAGTGAGCCGAGATGGCACCACTGCACTCCAGCCTGGGTGACAGAGTGAGACTTCATCTCAAAAAAATAAATAAAATATAGGAAAGAGGTTTAACTGACTTACAGCTCCGCAGGGCTGGGGAGGCCTCAGGAAACAATCATGGCAGAAGGGGAAGTAAACATATCCTTCTTCATATGGTGGCAGGAAGGTGAAGTGCAGAGCAAAAGGGTGGGTGGAGAAAGCTCCTTATAAAACCATCAGATCTCATGAGAACTCATTCATTATCATGAGAACAGCATGGAGGTAACCGCCCCCATGATTCAATTACCTCCCACTGGGTCCCCCACAACACGTGGGGATTATGGGAACTACAATTCAAGATGAGATTTGGATGGGGACACAGCCAAACCATATCAATTACTTACCCTACCTTGCCCATTGCTTCCTATGAAAAACACAATAAACACTCTTGCCCACATTTTCCCCCTCCCTCCACGTTCTCACAGACCCTGGTGCTTCCCCAGGTGGCTCTGCATGGTGCACCACACCTCGGTTTTCTAGAGATCTGTGAGGATAAGCTTCTTTCTTCATGACAGTCATTTCTGCATCTTCCTATCCTACCATATCTGATTAAAACAAATCCTGAGTACCCTTAAAACAGGAACAATACCTTCAAAAAATTTGTTTATATACTCAATTTATTCTAATTTGAATTAGGTTGGTGTATGATGACGAACTCCAAGCAAAAGAGTATTTCTTCTGGACTCCCAGAAATAGCTTCAACAACACATTTGTATTTTCCCTAAAATGAAGTATAAGAAATACAAGTAATACAAAATGTTAGATGCTACTATTTCAGAGGCTTTGTAAGAACTTTCTCTTACTAGCAGAAAGCCACTTAAATTGGATTGATTTTATTAGTTTTCCAATGAGACAAAATTTTCCATGTCTTTGAATTAGATGAGCATAAGCCCATTTATTTCCCAATTATAAAATTATGTTATTTTTAAAAACTAACCTAAGAGGTTTTGAAATATTAGATATTAGTTTATAACAAAATAATGAAAGATATGCATTATTACACTTTATTTTAAAATGGTCACCAAAAGTAAAATGCATAAAATTTCATTATTAGATACGTCATGCAAACATCTAAATCACAATGGTATTATTCATCGAGGCAGCAATTATTTTTACAAAGGCATGGATGACCAGGCTAAGTTCCCAAGAAAATCTTGAACAAAATAAGTCTGTAATTTACATGATTTTTATTCTCCTAAACAATATTCACATTATATTTAGTATATTACATGAATAGTTATAGAGATTTACTGGCTTATACACAGTGGTCATTCAGTGCTTTCATCTGAAGACTGTTCAACAGATTAGTAATGAGCTCTTGCATTCAAATTACTCTTGCCCATGTATGTTAAAGGGAAAAAATGAAGTGGAAAAAGATGCTATCTTTTGTGCAATTTTTCCATAGTCTACAGAAAGAAAAAATACCAAAAGACCTAATACTAAGGCTGCGCACGGTGGCTCACACCTATAATCCCAGCACTTTCGGAGGCCAAGGCCAGGTCTCACTAACAACTGTTTCAGTACTGACCGAGTGGTTAAGTTAAATATTGAAAGCCAGTGCCCTTATACAAAGGATGGGATGTAACAAAAGCCCATCAGGAGTTTTGCCCAGGCCTTTCCTGGGCCTTAAAGCATGACAAAATAACTAAGAAATTCTTAATAGGACCCATTTAGGATTAATCAAGTTTTATTGTGGGTCTGAAGAAACTCCCCAGGTTTCCACAACCAAGTTTATTGGGGGTCTGAAGGAACTCCTCAAACCTCCATGATTTAGCAGGAGACAAGATAAAGGTAATCACCCCAGCACCCAGACCCATTTAGATTAAGTAAAGTTACTGAGGCTCCAGAGGAAGGTCTTCAGGACTCAGACCTTAGTCATAGATTAAAAGAAGTTAATCACTTGTGTCTTCAGATGAATGCACACTTACACATAGACATATTCCTTAGAATGAATATAAGCTCTGAAAGATTTGTAATTTTGAGTTGGTCTGGCAATAATTTCCAGACCTTCTCCCTGTAACCAGTTGCAGAAACGAAAGCTCTCTTCCTCCCCAGTTCATCTGCATCTTGTTATTGGGCTGCAAGAAATGGCAGCCTGACCCTCAGTTTGGTCCAGGAACAAAGGTGGGTTGATCACATGAGGCCAGGAGTTTGAGACCAGCCTAGGCAACATGGTAAAACCCCATCTCTACTAAAAATAAAAAAATTAGCTGGGCATGGTGGCATGTGCCTGTAATCCCAGCTACTTGGGTGACTGAGGCACAAAATCACCTGAACTTGGGAGGTGGAAGTTGCAGTGAGCCCAGAACACACTTCACTCCAGCCTGGGCAACAGAGCAAGACTCAGTCAAAAAAAAAAAAAAAAAAAAAAGCTAATTCTAAATAAAAGTGAAGGAAAAAACCTTGAACATCTTAATCTTGAATTGCTATTCATGAAATTGTCAGCTGGGCACAGCTGCCCACACCTGTAATTCCAGCACTTTGGGAGGCTAAGCGGAGTGGATTGCTTGAGCTCAGGAGTTCAAGACCAACCTGGGCAACATGGTGAAACTGCATCTCTTCCAAAAATACAAAATGTTAGCCAGCATTGTGGCACGCACCTGTAGTCCCAGCTAGTCAGGAGGCAAAGGCATGAGGATTGCTTGGGGTGGAGGTTGGTGGGTGGAAGTTGCAGTGAGCAGAGATTGTGCCACTGCACTGCAGTCTGGGTGACAGACTAAGATCCCATTTCAAAAAAAAAGGAAGAAGTTGTGAATTGCTTGTTTCAAATGCTTAACATGTCTATTACTGCTAAAGGTTAGACAGTACAAAATAAATATTGAACAATACCTTAGAAAATTTTATTCCCTTGAAGGAGAATGGTACTGTTGTATTCACAGTCTCTGCAAACAAAATATAAAATACAAGACGTTATTGGTCACGGTTAGGTGAATTTTTTCTTGGTAGCATAGAGTACACCTTTATGGCATACACTTAACTACTGACAGAGGCAGTCCCAAGCAAAACTGTAGAAAAATAATGAACCTTTTATACCCTGGCTACTATTCTCCTGTGGCTTCCTTTCCCTGCCCCTAGAGCCTCTCTGTACACCTGCCCCTATCTTATCTCTTAGGGGACACAGACTATTAAGACCTGGTGGTCTCAATAATGAATAAACGATGAACAAACTAGTGCTAATATGCTTCAGACCAAGTTACATATGTATATTTTAAACTAGTTTTCAGAGACATTGAGGCACATTAAGCTGAGTATAATGGAGAATAATCTTTCCAAAGACACATGAGATATTTTGGAGGCAGCCCGAATACTGAAGTGCCTCCCAATTACACCACTGAGAAGCTCAAGTTAGCTTCTGTTTAAGTGCATAGCCATGGGCCTGGCCCCACACAAGCTGTGGAGCACAGAGTCAAAAGTGCAGGAAAATCCACACCCTACTGTTCTAGTCAGAACAAAGTAGTGAACGTGATGTTATGGGGTAAAGATAGAAATATATGTTTTGAATCTCAAACAAAAGAAACAGTGGCCAAAAATATTTTTAATATAAATAGTTAAATCAAAAACTATAATATTGTTCTCAGAAGTAAATAAATAATGTCTGCGTGTATACTTCTACTCTCACAAATAAGCATTTACTTATTTACTTCTGGATGTATCCTTTTTCTGTTTTTGTTTGTTTGTTTGTTTGTTTTGAGACGGAGTCTCACTCTGTTGCCCAGGCTGGAGTACAATGGTGTGATCTCTGCTCACTGCAACCTCTGCCTTACGGGTTCAAGAGATTCTCCTGCCTCGGCTTCCTGAGTAGCTGAGATTACAGGCACCTGCCACCACACCCGATTAATTTTTGTATTTTTAGTAGAGACGTGGTTTCACCATGCTGACCAGGCTGGTCTCAAACTCCCGACTTCAGGCTATCCGCCCACCTCAGCCTTCCAAAGTGCTGGGATTATAGGCATGAACCACTGCACCCAACTGTTTTTTCTTTTCTTTTGCTTTTCTTTAAAGCAAATAAAGGTGTATTGTTATTATTATTATTATTATTTTTTTTTTGAGACAGAATCTCGCTCTGTCGCCCAGGCTGGAGTGCAGTGGCGCGATCTCGGCTCACTGCAAGCTCCACCTTCCAGGTTCACGCCATTCTGCTGCCTCAGCTTCCCCAGTAGCTGAGATTACAGGCACCCACCACTACACCTGGCTAATTTTTGTATTTTTAGTAGAGACGGAGTTTCTCTGTGTTGGCCAAGCTGGTCTTGAACTCCTGACCTCAGGTGATCTGCCCGCCTTGGCCTTCCAAAGTGCTGGGATTACAGACATGAGCCACCACACCTAGCCAGGTGTATCCTTACTAAAGGAGTTGATACCTGAGGTGTTTCTTCTGCTCAGTAAAGTGATCATGTCTTCATAATCTTATGATCTTTCATTCAAGGCCAATCCAATTCAAAACTTAACAATTCAACAACTACTTATTGAAAGCCTACTACCCACCAGGGCCTGGGAAGACAATGGTACTACAACTCTGTCCCTTCTCTCAAAGAGCTAAAGTCTATTGAAGATATAGATATTTAAGAAACCATTCCAACTGTGAGCGGTGGCTCACGCCTGTAATCACAACACTTTGGGAGGCCGAAGAGGGGAGATCCCTTGAACTCAGAAGTTCAAGACCAGCCTGGGCAACATGGTTGATCCTTATCTGTACAAAATATAAAAAAGAAAGATGGGTATGGTGGCGTGTGCCTGTAATCCAGTTACTTGAGAGGCTGGGGTGGGAGGATCACTCGAGCCCAGTAGGTAGAGGCTACAGTGAGCTGTGTTTGTACCACTTCACTCCAGCTTGGGTGACAGGGAGACCTTGTCTCAAAATAAATAAATATTAAATTAAAATTAAAATTTTTAAAAAACAAAAAAAGACCCCCAAAATAATAAGAAGAAACCATTCCAAATACAATATGCAATGGGAAAGACGCAGTAAGGATAAATATAACATCTTTGTAAGAGTGATGGCCCTGGGGCCAGAACTGCTTGGGTTTGAAGCTCAGCTCCTCTACTTGGTGTGTAACTTCGGACCAGTCACTTAATTTTTCTATGGCTCAGTAAAACGGTGATGGGTGATAACACATATCTCATAGAATTATCACAAGGGCTATACCAGTTAATACATGTTAAGTGCTAAGAACAAGGCCTGGGACACAGCACTTATTAAATATTATTACCACTAAATGTTACTTATAACGTTTAATATTATTCTTTCTCGCTTCTAGACCCTCCTTCTAATGGCATCTTGTGAATAATAACATATTCATACCTTGTGAATATTAATGCATTAATATATTAGTTATATATGTATATATTATATAATAACATAATAATAGGCTCTATCTTATTAACTTGCTAGTTTCTTTGAGAGTATTTCTCACAAATTGAATCATATTTCATTTTTCTCCTTTTCTTTATTTTATTACTTCATTAGGATCTTGTTTTCTCCACTAGTCTGTAATTTCCATGAGGACAGGGGTTTTGCTTTGGACATTTTTGAATCTGGCTCCTAGTACCTAATTCTCAGTACCCAGCTTCAGGACCAACTATTAGGTTGGTGTAAAAGTAATTGCAGTTTTTGCCATGAAAAGTAATGCAATACATCATTACATAATTAAATCCATAATTTGCAAGGCCCAGCACAAAATGACGATGTGAGGCTGCCTATTCAAAAGATGGGGGAAACCTGTTAAAGTTACTAGAACATAAAACTTTTCCTTTCTTCTATGTGTTTCTCTCTCTAGACTTGCCATAATGTTTTTATTGCAATTTAATATCATTTGTAATAAAGAGAACATTTTAAACTATTAGTATGAATTTCAGTATTCATCTTCTTATAATACAATGCCAGTTTTAAATGCAAATATCAAAGCATTTAACTTTAAGGTAGAATCACTGAAATTACACAATTTGTCTTTCCCTGCTCATCCCCAGGGGGTGCCTCAAGCCGAGCCAGCCAGAGGAAACTAACTCAAGCCAGAGGCAGGAAGTTTGAACGGAGAAAGAGAAGATCCCCAAGGTGTGGAACAGCCTGAGGGAACGCCCCCTCAGCAAGCAGCACAGGTGAGTGTAGAAACACCCAGGGGCTCCTCCACCACTGGGGGCTCCTGTGCAAGCTTCGGCCTGAGAGCTGCCTGTCAGGGTCCTCCTTCCACAAACTGCCAGATGCCCTGTGCCCCAGTGAGGGGCAGGAAGTCCAAGCAAGTATCTTTCTTTCCCACAGGCCTGCTATTCAACAGTGACTCTCAATGCACTGCAACCTCCATGCAATACCTCCACACACTACCTGTTTTGGGGTGGAGCAGGGGATGGTGTGCCCAACTAGTCAGCTGCTGAACAGGGCCGTGGCGCTGCCAGCCAAGGTAGGGCAGCCACTGTCATGCCCACGCAAGATACTGCAGGGCACCCACACCAGATCCTGACCCTCCCTGTAGCCAGGATTTCACCAGGAGCAGAGGTTAGCAGGTGGCACTGGACAGAAGAGGGGAGAGGATCCCAGGGTGCCAGCAGGGAAGTGGGCAGCGAGAACCAAGAACCAGTCCAGGGAAGGTGGGTTCATACCCCATCATCTCATTAGATTTCACTTACACAAAACACACACTCGAAAATAAAATTATTAAGAATTTCAAGATTGTGATCACAGGGCATTAAACCCCAAGCACAGGGCCCTTCTGTATACGGGGCCCTGGGCTCTGGTCATGAAGCCAACTCTGTCAACTTTGTGAAAGGTGTGGGGGAGGAAGATGGATGAGACTTAAGGATTTGAGAAAGAAATAAGAACAACTCCTAGACCAGGTGTGGTGGCTCACGCCTATAATCCCAGCACTTTGGGAGGCCGAAGTGGGCGGATCATGAGGTCAGAAGTTCGAGACCAGCCTGGCCAACATGGTGAAATCCTAGCTCTATTAAAGATACAAAAAATTTGTTAGGCATGGTGGCACACACCTGTCATCCCAGCTACTGGGAAGGCTGGGGCAGGAGAATCGCTTGAACCAGGGAGGCAGAGGTTGCAGTGAGCCGAGATTGCACCATTGCATTTCCAGCCTGGGCAACAGGACGAGACTCTGTTTCAAAAAAAAAAAAGAACAACCCCTAGTTTTCTATTTAGGGAGACTGTCTTAACACTTAGCAGGTCAGGTAGGCAGACGGAGTTCTAACCTCTTCTGTTGGATAGACCTCTTTTTCAATTGTTTTGTCTGTCTTAGAAGGCTTTTTTGTTTTTGTTTTTCTTTTTTTGAGACTGGAGTCTCACTGTGTAGCCCAGGCTGGAGTGCAGTGGTGGGATCTTGGCTCACTACAACGTCTGCCTTCATTCAAGTGATTCTCCTTCCTCAGCCTCCCAGGTAGCTGGGATTACAAACATGTGCTACCACACCCATCTACTTTTGTATTTTTAGTAGAGACTGGGTTTCACTGTGTTGGCCAGGCTGGTCTGGAACTACTGACCTCAAGTGATCTGCCCGCCTCGGCCTCCCGAAGTGCTGGGATTATAGGTGTGAGCCACTGTGCCTGCCCAGAAAGCTCATATCTTGCTCATATCTTCCATTCTTTTCTTTTCTTTTTTATTATACTTTAAGTTCTGGGGTACATATGCACAACGTGCAGATTTATTACATATGTATACATGTGCCATGTTGGTTTGCTGCACCAATTAATTCATCATTTACATTAGGTATTTCTCCTAATACTATCCCTCCCCCATCCCTCCCACCCCATGACAGGCCCCAGTGTGTGATGTTCCCCTTCCTGTGTCCAAGTGTTCTCATTGTTCAGTTCCCACCTATCAGTGAGAACATGCAGTGTTTGGTTTTCTGTTCTTGTAATAGTTTGCTCAGAATGATGGTTTCCAGCATCATCCATGTCCCTACAAAGGACACAAACACCTCCTTTTTATGGCTGCATAGTATTCCATGGTGTATATGTGCCACATTTTCTTAATCCAGTCTATCATTGATGGATATTTGGGTTGGTTCCAAGTCTTTGCTATTGTGAATAGTGTTGCAATAAACATATGTGTGCACGTGTCTTTATAGCAGCATGATTTATAATCCTTTGGGTATGTACCCAGTAATAGGATGGCTGGGTCAAATGGTATTTCTAGTTCTAGATCCTGAGGAATCACCACACTGTCTTCCACAATGGTTGAACTAGTTTACACTCCCACCAACAGTGTAAAAGTGTTCCTATCTCTCCACAACGTCTCCAGCATCTGTTGTTTCCTGACTTTTTAATGATCGCCATTCTAACTGGTGTGAGATGGTATCTCATTGTGGTTTTTATTTGCATTTCTCTGATGACCAGTGATGATGAGCATTTTTTCATGTATCTGTTAGCCGTATAAATGTCTTCTTTTGAAAAGTGTCTGTTCATATCCTTCACCCACTTTTTGATGGGGTTGTTTGATTTTTTTCTTGTAAATGTGCTTAAGTTCTTTGTAGATTCTGGATATTAGCCCTTTGTCAGATGGGTAGATTGCAAAAATTTTCTCCCATTCTGTAGGTTGCCTGTTCACTCGGATGGTAGTTTCTTTTGCTGTGCAGAAGCTCTTTCATTTAATTAGGTCC
>NW_016814631.1:3274708-3292734 GCF_001698545.2 Rhinopithecus bieti | reverse complement strand
TTTTTTGGTTCCATATGAACTTTAAAGTAGTTTTTTCCAATTCTGTGAAGAAAGTCATTGGTAGCTTGATGGGGATGGCATTGAATTTATAAGTTATCTTAGGCAGTATAGCTATTTTCACAATATTGATTCCTCCTATCCATGAGCATGGAATGTTCTTCCATTTGTTTGTGTCCTCTTTTATTTCGTTGAGCAGTGGTTTGTAGTTCTTGAAGAAGTCCTTCACATCCCTTGTAAGTTGTATTCCCAGGTATTTTATTGTCTTTGTAGCAATTGTGAATGGGAGTTCACTCATGATTTGGCTCTCTGTTTGTCTGTTATTGGAGTATAGGAATGCTTGTCATTTTTGCACATTATTTTGTATCCTGAGACTTTGCTAAAGTTGCCTATCAGCTTAAGGAGATTTGGGGCTGAGATGATGGGGTTTTCTAAATATACAATCATGTCATCTGCAAACAGGGACAATTTGACTTCCTGTTTTCCTAATTGAACACCGTTTATTTCTTTCTCTTGCCTGATTGTCCTGGCAGAATTTCCAACACTATGTTGAATAGGAGTGGTGAGAGAGGGCATCCCTGTCTCGTGCCAGTTTTCAAAGGGAATGCTTCCAGTTTTTGCCCATTCAGTATGATATTGGCTGTGGGTTTGTCATAAATAACTCTTATTATTTTGAGATATGTCCCACCAATACCTAGTTTATTGAGAGTTTTTAGTATGAAGGGCTGTTGAATTTTGTCAAAGGTCTTTTCTGCATCTATTGATCAGCACGGGAGTTTTGACCTGCTCCGTTTCCAACCTGGGCCGGTTCACCCCTCCTTAGGCAACCTGGTGGTCCCCCGCTTCCAGGAGGTCACCATATTGATGCCAAACTTACTGCGAACTTAGTGCGCTATCAGCATAGCACACTACAGCCCAGAACTCCTGGACTCAAGCCATCCTCCAGCCTCAGCCTCCCTAGTAGCTGGGACTACAGGCACGCGCCACCACGCCCGGCTCTGCATCTATTGAGATAATCGTGTGGTTTTTGTCTTTGGTTCTGTTTACATGATGGATTATGTTTATTGATTTGTGTATGTTGAACCAGCCTTGCATCCCAGGAATGAAGCCAACTTGATCTTGGTGGATAAGCTTTTTGATGTGCTGCTGGATTTGGTTTGCCAGTATTTTATTAAGGATTTTCACATTAATGCTCATCAGGAACATTGGTCTAAAATTCTCTTTTTTTGTTGTGTCTCTGCCAGGCTTTGGTATCAGGATGATGTTGGCCTCATAAAATGAGTTAGGGAGGAGTCCCACTTTTCTATTGATTGGAATAGTTTCAGAAGGAATGGTACCAGCTCCTCTTTGTACCTCTGGTAGAGTTTGGCTGTGAATCCATCTGGGTCTGGACTTTTTTTGGTTGGTAGGTTATTAATTATTGCCTCAATTTCAGAGTCTGTTATTGGTCTATTCAGGGATTCAACGTCTTCATGGTTTAGTCTTGGGAGAGTGTATGTGTTCAGGAATTTATCCATTTCTTCTAGATTTTCTAGTTTATTTGTGTAGAGGTGTTTATAGTATTCTCTGGTGGTAGTTTGTGTGTCTGTAGGATCAGTGGTGATATCCCCTTTATCATTTTTTATTGCATCTATTTGATTCTTCTCTCTTTTCCTCTTTATTAACCTTGCTAGTGGTCTATTTTGTTGATCTTTTCAAAAAACCAGCTCCTGGATTCATTGATTTTGTGAAGGGTTTTTGTCTCTATCTCCTTCAGTTCTGCTCTAATCTTAGTTATTTCTTGCCTTCTGCTAGCTTTTGAATTTGTTTGCTCTTGCTTCTCTAGTTCTTTTAATTGTGATGTTAGGCTGTTGATTTTAGATCTTTCCTGCTTTCTCCTGTGGGCATTTAGTGCTATAAATTTCCCTTTACACACTGCTTTAAATGTGTCCCAGAGATTCTGGTATGTTGTGTCTTTGTTCACATTGGTTTCAAAGAACATCTTTATTTCTGCCTTCATTTCGTTATTTACCCAGTAGTCATTCAGGAGTGGGTTGTCCAGTTTCCATGTAGTTGTGCAGTTTTCAGTGAGTTTCTTAAATCTGAGTTCTAATTTGATTGCACTGTGGTCTGAGAGACAATTTGTTGTGATTTCTGTTCTTTCACATTTGCTGAGGAGGGCTTTACTTCCAATTGGAAGTATGTGGTCAATTTTGGAATAAGTGCAATGTGGTGCTGAGAAGAATGTATATTCTGTTGATCTGGGGTGGAGAGTTCTGTAGATGTCTATTAGGTCTCCTTGGTGCGGCCCCCACTCTCTTCTGGCTTGTAGAGTTTCTGCCAAGAGATCCGCTGTTAGTCTGATAGGCTTCCCTTGTGGGTAACCCGACCTTTCTCTCTGGCTGCCCTTAACATTTTTTTCCTTCATTTGAACCTTGGTGAATCTGACAATTATGTGTCTTGGGGTTGCTGTTCTCAAGGAGTATCTTTGTGGCATTCTCTGTATTTCCTGAATTTGAATGTTGGCCTGCCTTGCTAGGTTGGGGAAGTTCTCCTGGATACTGTCCTAAAGAGTGTTTTCCAGCTTAGTTCCATTCTCCCCATCACTTTCAGGTACACCAAACAAATGTAGATTTGGCCTTTTCACATAGTCCCATGTCTCTTAGAGGCTTTGCTCATTTCTTTTTACTCTTTTTTCTCTAAACTTCTCTTCTCGCTTCATTTCATTAACTTGATCTTCAATCACTGATACCCTTTCTTCCACTTGATCGAATCGGCCACTGAAGCTTCTGCATGCATCACAAAGTTCTCATGCCATGGTTTTCAGCTCCATCATGTCATTTAAGGTCTTCTCTACACTGTTTATTCTAGTTAGCCATGCATCTAATCTTTTTTCAAGGGTTTTAGCTTCCTAGCGATGGTTTCGAACATCCTTCTTTAGCTTGGAGAAGTTTGTTATTACTGACCTTCTGAAGCCTACTTCTGTCAACTTGTCAAAGTCATTCTCCATCCAGCTTTGTTCCGTTGCTGGCGAGGAGCCGCGATCCTTTGGAGGAGAAGAGGCGCTCTGGTTTTTAGAATTTTCAGCTTTTCTGCTCTGGTTTCTCCCCATCTTCGTGGTTTTATCTACCTTTGGTCTTTGATGATGGTGATGTACAGGCGGAGTTTTGGTATGGATGTCCTTTTTGTTGATGTTGATGCTATTCCTTTCTGTTTATTAGTTTTCCTTCTAACAGTCAGGACACTCAGCTGCAGGTCTGTTGGAGTTTGCTGGAGGTCCACTCCAGACCTCTTTGCCTGGGTATCACCAGCAGAGGCTGCAGAACAGCAAATATTGATCCTGATCCTTCATCTGGAAGCTTTGCCTCAGAGGGGCACCCAGCTGTCTGAGGTGTCAGTCAGCCCCTACTGGGAGGTGTCTCCCAGCTAGGCTACATAGGAATCAGGGACCCACTTAAGGAGACAGTCTGTCCGTTCTCAGAGCTCAAACACCGTGCTGGGAGAACTACTCCTCTCTTCAGAGATGTCAGACAGGGACATTTAAGTCTGCAGAAGTTTCTGCTGCCTTTTGTTCAGCTATTCCCTGCCCCCAAAAGTGGAGTCTACAGACGCAGGCAGGCCTCGTTGAGCTGCGGTGGGCTCCACCCAGTTCGAGCTACCCACCACTTTGTTTACCTTCTCAAGCCTCAGCAATAGTGGACGCCCCTCCCCAAGCCAGGCTGCTGCCTTGCAGTTCAATTTTGGACTACTGTGCTAGCAGTGAGCAAGGCTCCCTGCTGAGCTAGGTGCGGGATAAAATCTTCTGGTGTGCTGTTTGCTAAGACCACTGGAAAAGTGTAGTACTAAGGCAGGAGTGTTCCAATTTTCCAGGTACAGTCTGTCACAGCTTTCCTTGGCTAGGAAAGGGAAATCCCCTGACCCCTTGCACTTACCAGGTGAGGCAATGCCCTGTGCTGCTTCGGCTCACCCTCCATGGGCTGCACCCACTGTCTAACCAGTCCCAATGAGATGAACCAGGTACCTCAGTTGGAAATGCAGAAATCACCCATCTTCTGTGTCAATCACGCTGGGAGCTCCAGACCAGAGCTGTTCCTATTCGGCCATCTTGGAATGGACCCTTCCATGCTTTTCTTAGGAACTTAGCTTGAAGCTTTGCCCACAATGAAGAAGGCAAGAGGGAACTTAGGAAGGGCGAGGGAGAACAGAACCCCTTAGGCTCTCCTCTCCTCTTCCCAAAAGGTATCCATGCAGCTCACTCATGGTCCAGTCTAGTTTTCCTGGCAACTATGCAGGAAGCGGGATCTGAGCCTCAGATGGTATTGTACATTGAATTGTGTCCCCTAAAAAGATATGTTGAAGCCCTAACTTTCAGTGCCTGTGAACATGACCTTATTTGGAAACAGGATCTTTGCAGACAGTCAAGTTAAAATGAGGTCATTAGGATGGGCCCTAGTCCAATATCCGTTATTAAGAAGGGGAAATTTGGACACTGAGATAGGAACACATAGGAGGGAAGACCACAGTGAAGGGCCCCAGGAAAAAGATGGCCATCTACAAGGCAAGACATGCCATAGGCCACCAGAAGCTAGGAGAGAGGCCTGGAACAGATCCATGCCTAGCTCCTGCAGAGGAAGCATGGCCTCGTTATCTTGGTTTCAGACTTCTGAACTCCAGAGCTGTTAGATGATAAATTTCTGTTTTTCTAAGATATTTAGTTTATGGTACTTAGTAACAGCAGCCCCAGCAAAATCCCGGTAACAGATCTTACAGGCTTATGAAGTTTTTTTTAAACAGGATCTTGCTCTGTTGCCCAGGCTGGAGCGCAGTGGTGCAATCACAGCTCACTGCAGCCTCCACTGCCCAAGCTCCAGTGATCCTCCTGCCTCAGCCTCTCAAGTATCTGGGACCACAGTCATGAGCCACCAGGCCCAGCTAATTTTTGTATTTTTGGTAGAGACGGCATTTCACCATGTTGTCCAGGCTGTTCTCAAACTCTTGATGTCAAGCAACCCAACTGCCTTGGCCTCACAAAGTGCTGGGATTGCAGGCATGAACTACCATGCCCAGTTCAGGCTTGTTAAATTTAAGATGCTTTGAAATATCCATCTATTGATTCATAAATGTGTTTTTGAAAGAAACAGATATATATATGTGTGTGTGTGTGTGTGTGTGTAAAAACTGGTGAGATTATGGGTAACTTTTACTTTATAATTGCTTGTCCATATTTTCTAAATATCATATCATAAAGATGTATAACTTTTATAACAACCAAAAGGAAAATTATTTTAAACATAGATATATATGGTACTTGCAAATTTGACTCCCAAATTTCAAGGGACTCTTGATACGTCAATGCTTCTTAAATCAGAAAGTCCTAAGTTCTGAGCCCACATACTCAGCTGCCAGATGGCCATGTTTATTTGAATGTTCCAAAATTACCTTGAGCTTAACATGCCCAAGCCAGAACTCATTATGTTTCCCTTAAAAAAAAAAAACCTGCCTGTTCTTTTGTACACATCATCTCAGATAATAGCACTTCCATACATCCAGTCACTGGCCCTCAAGTGTGGTGCTTTTTTTTCTTTATCTTTTCTTTTCTTTCTTTTTTTTTTGTGAGTCAGGAGTGCAGTGGTGGATGCACAGCGGTAGCCAAACCTCCTGGGGCGCAAGTGATCCTCCCAACCTCAGCCTCCCAAGTAGGCGGACTAAAGGCTGGTAACCACCAACACCCAGGCTAATTTTTTTTTTTTTTTTTTTTTTTTTTTTTGAGAGATGGTGGTTTCACCTTCTTGCCCAGGCTGGCCTCAAACTCTTAGCCTTGGCCTCCCAAAGTGCTGGTATTACAGGCACCCAGCCCAAGAGGTTCTTGATCTTACCTAATCCTTGCCTGCCACATTAAATCAGTGTATCCTGCCTATTCTGTCTCCCAAAACGCTCTCTTTCATCTCCTGCCTGCTACTCCCTGGCTGCCATCACGTTCACCCTTCATGGTCTCTCACAGAGCCTCCTGGATGCTCTTCCTTCCACCCAAGTTTCCTGCCTCAGCCTACCCCCACCTCCTGCCATATGGATGCTAGTTATCTGCAAAAATGGAAATCTCAGTGGGTCATCCCTGCCCACTGACTATAAGATACAGGCCAATATTTTGCGCATGACTTATATGCTCACACTGCCCCCTTTTCTAGGCTTATCTCCAGCAATTCCCCACAAGCACATTCTGCTCCAACTACAAAAAAACTACTCTCCAAATAAACCATACTCTTTCATGACTAGATGTGTTTGCATATGCTGTTTCCTCTCCAGGGAATGTTTTTCCCCATCACTCTCTGATGCTTTCAGATTCAAGACTCTAATAAAATACTCTATTGAAGGCTTGTCTGACCAGCCTGGGCAATATAGTGAGACCCTGTCTCTACAAAAAATTTAAAAATGCCCAGGAGCAATGGCTCATACCTGTAATCCCAGCACTCTGGGAGGCTGAGGCAGGAGGATCACTTGAGCCCAGGAGTTCAAGACCAGCCTGGGCTCAAGATAAGGTGAGACCTTATCTCTATTTTTTAATTAAAATAAAATTAAATTTAAAATTAGGGCCGGGTGCAGTGGCTTACACCTGTAATTCCAGCACTTTGGGAGGCCGAGGCAGTCAGATGGCCTGAGGTCAGGAGTTTGAGACCAGCCTGGCTAACATGATGAAAACCTGTCTCTACTAAAAATGCAAAAATTAGCTGGGCATGGTGGCACACACCTATAGTCCCAGCTACTCGGGAGTCTGAGGCAGAATCACTTGAACCCGGGAGGTGGAGGGTGCAGTGAGCTGAGATTGCGCCATTGCACTCCAGCCTGTGTGACAGAGTAAGATTATGACTCAAATAAATAAATAAATAAATAAATAAATTAGCTGGGCATAGTGACCTGTGCCTGTAGTCCTTGCTACTCAGGAGGCTGTGACTAGACGATGACTTGAGCTGAGGAGTTTGAGGCTGCAGTGAGCTATGATTGCACCACTGCACTCCAATCTGGGTGACAAAGCAAGATCTTTTCTCAAAAAAAAAAATCTTATCCCAGTTTTTCTGCCACAGTTATTTAGTAACTATATAGTTAAAACTAATAGCATATAGTTCTATTGCTAATAGAACTATATATTATTTACATATACTTTTTTACAATTACTTTACAATAAAATTATATTTAGTATAATTATATGTACATATAATTTTATTGTATGGCAATGGCTCACACCTGTAATGAATTTACAATAAAATTACATGTAATTTTATTGTAAATTTTGTTTTTGTGACAGTATTTCCCAGAATGGAGTGACTTTTTTTTTTTTATACTGATTTACCAGGTACATGTGCAATCTCATTACCTGCATAGGTTGTGTAGTGGTCAAGTCAGGGCTTTTAGGGTGCCCATCACCCAAGTAACATACACCCATTAACTAATTTTGCATCATCCACCCCCTCACCCTTCCAACTCTTCACTATCATTCCACTCTCTAGTACACGTGTACACATTTTTAGCACCCGATTACGAGTGGGAACATGCAATATTTGACTTTCTGTGCCTGGTTTGTTTCACTTAAGATAATGGCCTCCAGTTCCATCCATGCTGCTGAAAAATACATGATTTCATTTTTGTAATGGCTTAATAATATTCCATTGTGTAAATATACCACATTTTATTTACCCATTCGTCTGTTGATGGACACTTAGGTGAACTCCATATCTTTGCTATTGTGACTAGTGCAATAAACATATGAGTGCAGGTATCTTTTTGATGTATTGATTTCTTTTCCTTTGACTAGATACCTAGTAGTGAAATTGCTAGATGGAATGGTGGTTCTATTTTTAGTTCTTTGATAAATCCCCATACTGCTTTCCATAGAGGCTGCACTAATTTACATTCCCACCAAAAGTGGATGAGTTCTCTTTTCTCCATATTCTTGCTAACATCTGTTACTTTTCGTCTTGTTAAGAACAGCCATTCTGGCCGGGGTAAGATGATATCTCATTGCAATTTTAATTTGCATTTCTCTGACGATTAGTGATGCTGAGCATGTTTTTATATACGTGTTGGCCATTTCTAGCTCTTCTTTTGAAAAGTATCTATAAGTATCCATTCATGTCCTTTTCTCACTTTTTTTTTTTTCTTTTTTTTTGAGACTGAGTCTCACTCTGTCACCTGGACTGGAGTGCAATGGCATGGTCTCACCTCACTGCAACCTCCACCTCCCGGGTTCAAGGGATTCTCCTGCCTCAGCCTCTCAAGTAGCTGGGACTACAGGCGAATGCCACCACACCTGGCTAATTTTTGTATTTTTAGTAGAGACAAGGTTTCCCTATGTTGGCCAGGCTGGTCTAGAACTCCTGACATCATGATCCACCTGTCTCAGTCTCCCAAAGTGCTGGGATTACAGGCATGAGCCACTGTGCCCGGCCACTTTTCCCACTTTTTAATGCGGTTGTTTTTGTTGTTGTTGTTGAGTTGTTTGAGTTCCTTGTACATTCTGAATATTAGTACCCTGTTGGATGAATAGTTTGTGAATTTTTTCTCATATACTACAGACTGTCTGTTCACTCCATTATTTCTTTTGCTATGCAGAAGCTTTTTGATGTAATTAAATCCTTTTTATCTACTTTTGTCTTTATTGCCTGTGCTTTTGAGATCTTTGTCATAAATTCTTTGTCTAGACCAATGTCCAGAAGAATCTTCCCTAGGTTTCTTCTAGTGTATTTATAATTGCAGATCTTCTGCTTAAGTTGTTAATCCATCTTGAGTTGATTTTTGAATGTGGTGAGAGATAGGGGTCCAGTTTCATTCTTCTGCATATGGCAATCCAGTTTTCCCCAGAGTGACTTTCTGAGCAAGGAGGTCCTACCATTCAACTTCAGATAACCAGAACCTAAATCATGATTTGCTCAAATTAGGTTCAATAGATGTTTATGGAAGAAAGTGGGAGGAGGGAGAGAAGTAGACAAGCTGACTTGAGTCTGACACCTCTGAGGTCTCAAGAAAGAGAAACTTTGAAGATTCAGGTAAAATATCAGTGTAATCCCACAGAGATTGTGTAAAATAATTGTAAAACAGTTGTGCAAAAGAAATGCACAATTTAAAAAAAAAAACAGTAATCTGCTAAGGGAATTTTTTTTTTTCAAAGAGAAAGCATGACACAGTAGAAGAGTCATATCTTAGAGTTAGGAGGCTACTCTGTTACTAGTTCTCCAAATGACCATGGACACCTTACTGAGCCACTGCAAACATCAGTTCCCTCATTATAAAGATGACAGGACCGGAAAATCAGTAACAAAAAAAGGATTCTTATTCTGAACACTGCACTAGGCTTTTTTTTTCTTTTACACACATTCTCTAATTTAATTCTTAAAACTATGTATGATGTGTTTTACTTCCCCATTTTACAGCTGAGGAAAATGAGGCCAAGAAAGGTTAAATATTAATAACATGCCGAAAGTCACATTGCTGGTAAACGGAAAAGCTGGAATATAGTTTTAAAGTGGTAATTCTTTTTTTTAAATTCATTTTTTATTTTTATTTTTTATCCCTTGGTGCAAGATCTCTGTAAGGGTCCTAATTTCTGGATGTTATTATTCTGTAAATAATTCCAAGGAGGAACATAAAGGCAGAAGTCACTGAAGAAACCAATGACTGTATAGAAAATCTGGTGAGTTACTATGAAAAATATTAACAATACAAATCATATAAGTGTCATCTTAACAATTCAAGTACATAATTATAAAATGCTATTTAAGCTGCTAAAAGTAAAACTTTGGATAGAAAAGAATTATTACCAGAAAAGGAAGTTTTCATTTTCAATGTATTTAATTTTCATAAGGAATTATTTCCTATTCTAAAAGTAATATGAATTGAACACTTACCTCCCTTCAGAGCTCTGCAAAAAGAATAATCATCATCAGATCCTTGGCAAATAACTTCTTTGCGCTTTGGAAGAGTCATGGAGTTGACAGTTATATTGAGATTGAAATATAATTGCTTTAAATCTCTCCCTTTAAAAGAAAAAATCCCATTAGGTCCTCAAATAGTAGATTCTTCTATACATAATAATTAACATTTGTTGTATAGTTAAAAGGGGCCCTGTGCTTTTCTTACATTATTTCATTTAATCATCACAACTATCTAAAAGGTGGGTATTATTACTCTTCTTCTGCAGATAAGAAAACTGAAGTTCTGAGAGGACAACTAGTAAATCATAATCAAATACAATGTTCCACGGTAAAACTATGCATGCTCTGCCTAAAAACAGAAGAGCCTTCATAACTTCTTAGAGAAAACAATGAAATAAAGACATAAAATGTCTAGTTCTAGTCATGGTTCTGCTAGAAAATTCAAAAGAAAAGAAAGGGAAAAGAAAGACAGTGGGACGGTCAACTTTCTAGGAGTTCTGATGAAAGAGTTCTTGAGAATAAAATAGAATCTTTTGATGAAAAATAAATATATAGCTATTTTTTAATTTCCTCATGATCCCCTATTTCCAACTACCATGAAAATTCCAGTAATCAATGCATTTTCTCAACTCTTCCAACTTATTCAGTTGGCCCAAAAGAAAAAAATGTAAAACCTTTTTTTTTTTTTTTTTTTTTTTTTTTCTTTTTTTTTTTTTTTTTTTTGAGACAGACTGGAGTGCAGTGGCATAATCTTGGCTCACTGCAACCTTCACTACCCAGGTTCAAGCAATTCTCCTGCCTCAGCCTCCCAAGTAGCTGGGATGACAGGCGCCTGCCACCGCATCCAGTTAATTTTTTTTATTTTTTGTAGAGATAGGGTTTCACCGTCTTGGCCAGGCTGGTCTTGAAGTCCTGACCTCATGATCCACCCACCTCAGCCTCCCAAAGTGCTGGAATTACAGGCATGAGCCACTGTGCCCGGCCAAAAAAGATGCACAATCCTTTTCATAATGAAAACAATTTTGCAACCACTACCTCACTGAAAATATTTTCCTAGTAAGATCACCATGACTCATTATAACCATAATCAAAAGACAACTTTTCTAACTTTAATTTGAACTTGGCTATGCTTAATAGAACTGCTTGCTTCTTTCCCTAAACCTTCTTTGGTGTTGGTGAAACCACTCTCTTCCAGGTGTCTTCCAATCTCTCTGACTCCTCCTCCTCAGTCTATTTCATTGACTCCCAGATTTCTCCAGGTTCTAGCCTCAGTTCTCCTCAATTTTCAGTCTGCACATTCTCTCAGACCAAGTACCACATAAGGTGACAATTCTCAAATCAACTTTAGTCTCAACCTTTCTCCTGAGCAGTGATCCCATGTATTTATTCAATATCTCTACTCAAATTTTGCCCAGTTACCTTACCCAACAGATCTAAAAATGATTTCCTCCTCTTCATCACCAAATTGGCACTAGAATTCCCAGTCCTAGTAAATCTTTCTAACCTCCTTTTCATCCCCATTACCTTGTTGCCTTCATGCAGGCCCTCATTGCTCTGAACCTGAAGCACCACCAACCTTCCTAATTTGTCTTCATTTCTCAACTTTCAGGGTAGGGTGTGGAGAAGAATATCATGGGGTCTGTTTCAAACAGTGATTCCATGGCCTACTCCATGGACTTGGGCTTGAACTTCTCCAAAAGCAGGGCTGTGTGTAGAAGTTGAAAGACCGTTTTCACAATGAATTCCTGGAGACACAGAAGCACAAGACAGTGCCACTGTGGTGTCCAGTGACAATGCAGGGCAAAGGACCTTCCTCCATTTCTTCGTGAAACACAGCATGATTCCAGTCTTCAATAACTCCAGGAAAGGAAGTCCTGCTTTGACAACTCAATAGTTTATGTTGTGAGAAACTCCTTGGCCTTGGACACCCCTGTGGTCATGTTAAGAACATGAATAATGGCAACAATGAGACACCACTTTTGTGGCTCAGCAGGCTAGGGATGTCAATGTGGGTGTTGGAGTGAGGGACAAGAAACATGGGCTGGGCACGGTGGCTCACACCTGTAATCCTAGCAATTTGAGAGGCTGAGGTGGGCAGATCACCTGAGGTCAGGAGTTCGAGACCATCCTGGCCAACATGGCAAAACCCCATCTCTGCTAAAAATACAAAAATCAGCTGGGCGCGGTGACAGGCTCCTGTAATCCCAGCTACCAGGGGTACTGAGGCAGGAGAATTGTTGGAACCTGAGAAGTGAAGGCTGCAGTGAGCCGAGATCACACCACTGCACTCCAACCTGGGTGACAGAGTGAGACTCCATCTCAAAAAAAGAAAAGAAACATGGTGGCTGTCATGTGGTATATAAGAGGACTGTTTTTTAGCTTACCAAAGACAATTCCAGGAACTTCCAGAAATAACCTTAAAGGAAGCTTATGCTCCAGTTTTATTTGTCAATCAGTTAATAATATACAAATAATTTACTAGCAAGGCTATGACGTCTCAAAAGATATCATTTCTATTCTCAACCTATTTTTGGTTCAAGTTTGTACTTGTATCTCCTTCCGAATTCAAGTAGAAATAAGGCCATAAAAATAAGGTTGATTTCCATGAATGTGGCCTCACACTTTATACCAACATTATAGTATATTCTATGGAAACTCAGGTCATAATTGCGCTATAAAAATGTGACTGAATAATTATTGTGTTGATGAATTAATATAATTTGTTACATAAATGTCATATTTAGTGAGAAATAATAAAACATTTGTGATGGCCATCGAGATATGTTCCTCAAATTTCCCTTCAAAAGCAGCTGCTGTGAGGAGAGTAGCTGGCAGACAGTCTGCAGCTGCCGCACCTTCACATCTATGTCAGTACTCAGCCAGAGGCCACCCTCTCATAGGCTACTCCTATAATGATCCAGCACTACAAGGACCCTAGAGCCAGACTACTCCCGCCTGTCATGGGACTCTTACGACAGGCATTCTGCTCTGGGGCTCCCTATGTTGCCCAGGCCAAGAGTGTCTCAGGGATGCATTCTGGTCTGAGGGTTATCCTACTTAATTCTCCTTCCTCCCTACTCTCTTTTCAAAGGTATCAGAGCTGCACCCCAATCTGAATTTTCTCATAGCCTACTCTGGCTTCCTTTATTGTTCACAGGTGTTTCCTCCAAGAACTCTCTAGCCTAATTCCTTCTTAGTGTCTGCTTTTCAGAGAACTCTAAATGTTTTCGTACTGTCTTACTATCTTGGCCTGGAAAGATACAACCTGTTTCCTGTATGTAAGGGGAAGGGATTCAATTGAAAGTGAGATTACTCATTATGTAAATCATCTTTTATGGCAAATGTGTAGGGGTAAAACCTGCCAACAGACCAGGAAAAGGAAGAACCTAGGAAAAGGAAGAAACTGTAGAGCCTTAGCCAAGCAAAACTTTATTTATTTTATCCTTGGCCAGGAAATTGGAGGAAATAGAGTTAATCATCCTTTGCTCTATGCTGTCACTAAGCTCTATTCCTATCACTTCACTTGTACCGTACTATCTGCAGATCTGTCTCTCCTATTGCACTGATAGATTCCTGAATTTCAAGAGAATGTCTTATTGGGTGGGCATGGTGGCTCACGCCTGTAATCCCAGCACTTTGGGAGGCCTAGGCGGGTGGATCACTTGAGGTCAGGAGTTCAAGACCAGCCTGGCCAACATGGTGAAACCCCATCTCTACTAAAAATACAAAAATTAGCTGGACGTGGTGGTGGGTGCCTATAATCCCAGCTACACAGGAGGCTGAGGCAGGAGAATGGATTGAACCCAGCAGACAGAGACTGCAGTGAGCCGAGATCATGCCACTGTACTCCAGCCTGGGCAACAGACAGAGACTCTATCTCAAAAAGGAAAAAGAAAAAGAGAGAGAGAGAGAGAATATCTTATCAATGAATTTACAGTGCCTAGCACAATACTTATAATTTACTAAGCATTTTTTAGTGAATAAATGAATGCAGATACGGAGTGTCAAAAAAACAGGTTGAACAACTAGAATCATGAAAATTAAAACACAAGTTTATTGTCTATCAACCCTGGGTTCTCAGTTTTGGTTTGTTGTTGTTGTTGTTGTTGTTGTTTTTCATTTTTCTGGTAAGCCAGATAACTAATATCAGGGAGAAAATGTTTAAGCTTATTTATGTAAAACTACTCTGTAAAGCATTAATATAAAACAAGCTCCAAATCGAAACTAGTATGTGAATACGGTGATAATGACCAGTATGTGAATACGGTGATAATGATGATGATAAAGATTAAAACTAAAGTTTTCTGGGATTCCAGAGCTTACAGGCAAAAAGCAATGTTGGGTAACTGGTAGGAGAAGAAAAAGGTTTGTATCTGCACAGAGATTGAGATATAGCCCCATGCTATCACCCCACCTGTGTTAGTTTTTTCTAAGCTGATAACAAGAAGAGTCAGAGAGAGGAAAACCAAGACACAACACAAAGCAAAACAAAACACATTGCCTTCTGTCATCACATTATTACTGTATTTTTCTCTAGAAAGACCATCTTTAAAAAATTTTAAAGTCCTGGCTTGCTCACACACAGATCTTCCACTAATGGAAACCCAATATTACTTATAGCTAATGATTGACAAAGCATATACCTGTAAAATTATTGGACTTCTGAAGTTATTTCCATTTCTACCCACATGTTCTTGTGTAATCCTCTCCCAATAGTATGGGCTAGCCTAATGATTTGCTTCTAACCAATAGAACACAGCAAAGTTGATGGAGTGTTACTTCCATGATTATGCTACATAAGATTGTGAATTTTGCCTAGTTAGCTGACTGTCCCCCTTGCTGGCTTTGAAAA
Organism: Rhinopithecus bieti; assembly: GCF_001698545.2. Classification (NCBI taxonomy): domain Eukaryota; kingdom Metazoa; phylum Chordata; class Mammalia; order Primates; family Cercopithecidae; genus Rhinopithecus; species Rhinopithecus bieti. The sequence continues at coordinate 3,277,983 of NW_016814631.1, read as the reverse complement.
AGCAAGCAGCCATATTGAAAATGCCCATGTGGTAAGGAACTGACGGTGGCCAACAGCCATCAAGGGACTGAATACTAACAACTGAATACAGACAACAGCTGCATGAGCTTAGAAGTATAATTTCCTAGTTGAGCCTCAGAAGGGACTCCAGCCTGGCAAACACCTTGATTGTAGCCTTATGGTAGACCTTGAAGCAGACACAGGTAAGCCATGCCCAGAATACTGATCAACAAAGATGATGAGATAATAAATGTGCGCTGTGTTAAGCCACAAAGATCATGGTAATTTGTTATGCAGCAATAGATAACGAACACAAGTATATTTGAAACACAATCATTTATCATTGATATTTCTTAACTCCTTTGATTGGTCTATAAAAGCAAAAATTTGGACTTACTTGGAATGTAGAAAATGTGCAACAATCCTCTGGATCCCTTCAATTCTATGCAGGGATTAACATTAATTGAAATTGGGTATTGCATTTTATCTAAAAGCAATAAAGATAATGTCAATAAATTACTACAAATCATCTCCAATAAGTATAGTATTCTGGATATCAGCCTTTTAAGATTAATTTTGCATTAAAATCATAAAATAAGAAAAATTGATGACGCTTGAAAATGTCTCCCCAGAGGAATGACATCAGCAGCGTGTCAGAATCAGAAGCCCTGAACTCTTCTTGCCTCCACTAACACAACAATTTACAGAAAAATTCCCTTTGTGAGAAATCAAACTAATTGAAAGACTCCTGCACCCAAGGAGAACTCAAAACCAGATTCAACAAAGCCAGTAGGGAGACTTGGGACATTCTTTAAACAGAGATTATTACCCTGGTGTGCTGTTATACAATCAGGAAGAGACCCCCCACCCCCAGCTCCTAGCTCCACCCTTGGGAGGAAAGAAGTTGTTTCACATGTCCAGAACCCCAACTTTTTCACGAGGGCTCCCCAGAGGACTGGCTTCTGTCTTGCCAGTCTTGGAGTTCCGATGAGTCTGGCACAGTCTACCACCCAGGGGAGAATAAAGGCAGTGTCTTGGGCAGATAGGCATCATTGATCCTCCCCTCTGCTCAGCACAAACTGAGCAGAGGAAAAATCTTAGTTCTCAGCTTTCTCCTGGGGAGGGAGAGTTAATCCGTGCATCCAGCACCCCAACTTCTCTGGGGATCCCAAAACACTTACATCTTTCTCATCAGTCCTAGAGCTCTGACAGATCTGGCATAGTCTAGCTGCCTGGCAGGGGAATGGAGACAACAGATTGGGCTGGTAGATGCCACAGTTCCCTCCACCACCCCATCTCTGGCTCAGCACAGAATAGGTGGACAAAAAAACACAGCTGCCTGCATCTCCCTGAAGTGAGAAAGAGTTGGTAGAGGACCCCAGAATCTCCCCAGGCTAATAGTGAAGTGGGAAATTAAAGAAAGCAAGAAAAATAAAAATAAAATTAAAAAGAGAAAGAAATAAGCTTTTCTGTGTTAGGCCAACTCATCTCAAAGGCAGTAGCAGGCAAGGCCCAGCCCCAGGAAAAGTCTTGATAAACACTATCTGAGAAGCTAGGACACAAAGGAATGTGCTCAGCACTCCCTCAACATAGGGAGAGGAAAAACAAATTTTCCTTTCTTTTATGGTATGAGTTTATAGATTCTTGCTCTCTGTAACTAGTAACTTCAAGTATTCTGTTTTATTTAAGAAGTACAGTGAAGGTCATGAGAAGCCTGAGCAGGCCTGAACTATAGCCATCTGGGCACCATGGTGAAGATTATGAGATAAACCACTGCAAGGCTCTTTTGAACAAAACCTAGATAACAGACATCTGGGTTGCATAGCAATGATCATGTGTAATCCTGAGTTACGAACCTGTCTCAATTTGATTAATTGTTCTGCCTCTATATCCTTGCTTTCGTGCCACTGTAAGCCTGCTTCAAGCTAGCCTCCCCCCTTTTAGAAGTGTGTATAAAAGTCAAGTCCTGTCTTTGTTCTGGGCCCAGTTTTTAGATGTTAAGTCTGCTGGGTCTGAGTGCATTCAATAAAGATCCTCCTGCTTTACCCTGAGGTCTCTCTCATCCTCCTGATTCCCACAACAATAGGTGTGGGTTATGTTCCTGTGTGAGGCCAATTTGTGAAGACTGAAAGAGATGTCTGCTTTGTAATGTGCAGATGCCAAACAGAGAAACAAGGAAAATGAAAGATCAGGCAAAAATGTTTCAAACAAAGGAGCAAGACACATCTTCCTCACTTATGCTAAGGAAATGAAGTTATATGATTTACCTGACAGACAATTTGAAATACCTCTTATAAAGATGCTCACTGAAGTCAAGAGAACAATACATGAATGTAGTGAGAACTTCAATAAGAAGAAAGAAAACATTTTAAAAGACCACACAGAAATCATGGAGCTGAAGGCTAGGCATGGTGGCTCATGCCTGTAATCCCAGCACTCTGGGAGGCCAAGGCGGGTGGATCACCTGAGGTCAGGAGTTTTAGACCAGCCTGGCCAACATGGCGAAACCCCATCTCTATGAAAAAAAATACAAAAATTAGCTGGGTGTGGTGGCATGTGTCTGTAATCCTAGCTACTTGGGAGGCTGAGGCTGGAGAATCGCTTGAACCCAGGAGGTGGAGATTGCAGTGAGCCAAGATTGCACCACTACACTCCAGCCTAGGTGACAGAACAAGATGCTGTCTCAAAAAAGAAGAAAGAAAGAAAGAAAAAGAAATCATGGAACTGAGGAACACAATAACTGAACTAAAAAAGTTCACTAGAGGGGTTCAGCAGCAGACTAGAACAAGTAGATGAAAGGATCAGTGAACTCAGAGACAGATCACTGCAAAAGGATTCAATCAGAGGAGCAAAAGGAAAAAATAATTTAAAAGAGTGAAGAAAACTTAAAGTAATGGTGAGATACTACCAACCAGAACCATATATGCATTATGAGAGTTCCAGAAGTGGGAGAAAAAAAGAACAGACTACAGAAAGTTTATTCAAAGAAATAATGGCTATAATCTCAGCCACTCGGGAGGCTGAGTCACAAGAATCACTTGAGCCCAGGAGGCAGAGGTTGCAGTGAGCCGAGATCATGCCACTGTACTCCAGCCTGGATGAAAGACCAAGACTCTGTCTCAAAAAAGAAAAAGAAAGAAAGAAAGAAAGAGAGAGAGAGAGAGGAGAGAGAGGAGAGAGAGAGAGAGAGAAGGAAGGAAGGAAGGAAGGAAGAAGGAAGGAAGGAAGGAAGGAAGGAAGGAAGGAAGGAAGGAAGGAAGGAAGGAGGAAGGAAG
>NW_016814631.1:3211285-3270867 GCF_001698545.2 Rhinopithecus bieti | reverse complement strand
AAAAAAAAAAAAAAAAAATAATAATAATAATAATAATAATAAACCAGTAAACATAAATGAGTGTTTCCTTGTGTTCTGAGAGCTAGTCTAATAAATGATCAAACCCAAGAAAGGGGAACCTCCAATTTATAGCCAGTGAGAACCACAGGTGTCAAACTAGGGCTTGCACATGGCATCTGAGCTGAGAGGCAAACTTGTGGGAAGGACCCCCTAGTGGGTGGGATCTGACTGTAACTCTAGATCCTGAGGAGTCTTGGAGGTCTTGGTATAAAGCTGAGATTTCACTCTAATTGTAGTGAAAAGCTACTGGAGGATTTTCAGCAGGAGAAGTCACATTATCTGACGTATTTTCATTTTGCAAAGATCTCTCTGGCCTCTGTGCCAAGAATAGATTGTATGGTGGCAAAAACTGAAGCAGAGGGAGGGCAATTTAAGAGGTTTTTGTAGAGGCCAAGGAGAGACAAATGTGGCATGAGTGTTAGAGAGCAGTGAGAAGCACTTGGATATAGAATAGAATCTGAAGATCATGAAAACAGGAATGACTAATACAATAATGTAATAGGTGAGGGAAAGAGATACTTAAGGATACTTCTGGTCTGGGCCCTAAGGAATTAGGTGGATGATGAGATGGAGAAGACTTAGACAGAAACAGGTTTAAGGCCAGACACGGTGGCTCATGCCTGTAATCCCAACACGTTGGGAGGCCAAAGCAGGCTGAACCCCTAAAATCAGGAGTTCAAGATCAGCCTGGTGTCTATTTAAAAAATACAGGTCAGGCGTCGTGGCTCACGCCTGTAATCCCAGCACTTTGGGAGGTCCAGGTGGGCAGATCGCCTGAGGTCAGAAGTTTGAGACCAGCCTGACCAACACGGTAAAACCCCATCTCTACTAAAAATAGAAAAATTAGCTGGGCGTGGTGGCGCACTCCTGTAATCCCTGCTACTCAGAAAGCTGAGGCAGGAGAACTGTGTGGTGGCACACTCCTGTAATCCCTGCTACTGAGAAAGGGAGGCAGAGACTGCTGTGGGCCAAGATCGTGCCACTGCACTCCAGCCTGGGTGACAGGGAAAGACTCCATCTCAAAAAAGTAAATCCCATCCCCAAAAATACAGAAATTAGCTAGGACCAGGCGTAGTGGCTCACGCCTGTAATCCCAGAACTTTAGGAGGCCAAGGTGGGCAGATCATTTGAAGTCAGGAGTTCAAGACCAGCCTGGCCAACATGGTGAAACCTCATCTCTACTAAAAACACAAAACAATAGCCAGGCATGGTGATGCACACCTGCAGCCCCAGCTACTTGTGTGGCTGAGGCACGAAAATCACTTGAACCTGGGAGGTGGAGGTTGCAATGGGCTGAGATTGCACCACTGCACTCCAGCCTGGGTGACAGATCGAGACTCTGTCTCAAAAAAAAAAAAAAAAAAAGAAAAGAAAGAAAGAAAAGAAACAGGTTTTAGGCCTAGCATGGTGGCTCATGCATGTAATTTCAGCACTTTGGAAGGCCGAGGCAGGAGAATTGCTTGAGCCCAGGGGTTGGGACTGACCTGGGCAGCACAGCAAGACCCTGTCTCTACAAAAAATTTAAAAATTAGCGAGGTTCGGTCTTGCTCTGTTGTCCAGACTGGAGTGCAGTGGCACAAACATGGCTCTCTGCAGCCTTGACCTCCTGGGCTCAAGCCATCCTCCTGCCTCAGCCTCCTGAGTAGCTGGGCTATACTACAGGTGAGTGCCATCACATCTGGCTGGCCATCCTGATTTAAAATGCAGCCCCCCAGCTTCTCTACCTTTGCATCGTTGCACCCTCTACCCCGCACCCTCCAGCCTTATTTTTCTTTCACAGCAATTACCACCATCTGACATGCTGAATATTTTACTGAATCCATAAGGGCAGGGACTTTTGTCTTCGTTGTTAACTCAATTATCTCCTCCGTTCCTAGAGTAGGCGCATGCTAAATGCTCAGAGAATATTGGTTTCATTAAATAATCTATTAATTCCTTGGATTTTCTAACCATCTGTAGCAAAAAAAAAGATTAGAACTGAGACCAACGACTCGGGATCATAGGAGAGCATGTGCCTAAGGCCCTGGAAACCAACTCATACACCCACATTTTTTGCCTTTCCCAAAATTGGGAGAATAAATCAGCCAATTTTTGTCATTTCTGTATATTATGGACTGACAGAAATGTGTCCTCATTCCCCCGTCCCCATTCATATGTTGAGGCTCCAGTCCCTCCGAATGTCACTGCATTTGGAGACAGTGCCTTTAAAGAGGTAATTAAGTTAAAATGAGGCTGTTAGGATGGGCCCTAATCCAATCTTGCTGGTGTTCTTACAAGAAGAGGAAATTTGAACACACAAAGAGACACCAGGGATGTGCACACACAGAGGAAAGGCCATGGGAGGACACAGTGAGAAAGCAGCCAGCTGCGAGTGTCTTAGTCCACTTTGTGCTGCTATAACAGAATATTGGTGTCTGGGTACCTCATAAAGAACAGAAATTTACCATCCTGGCTAACACAGTGAAACCCCATCTCTACTAAAAATGCAAAAAAATTAGCAGGGCGTAGTGGCGGGTGCCTGTAGTCCCAGCTACTCGGGAGACTGAGGCAGGAAAATGCTGTGAACCCAGGAGGTGGAGCTTGCAGTGAACCGAGATTGCGCCACTGCACTCCAGCCTGGGCGACTGAGCGAGACGCCATCTCAAAAAAAAAAAAAAGAATAGAAATTTATTTCTCACAGTTCTGGAGGCTGGTAAGTTCCATGTCAAGGTACTGGCATCTGACAAGGAACTTCTTGCTGTCTCATCTGCTGGTGGAGGAGCAAAAGGGCAAGAGGGGGCAAAAGCAAGAGACATATGGGGGCTAAACTTGTCCTTTTATAAGAAACTTACTCCCTCAATAATGACATTAATTTATTCACGAGAGGAAGAGCCTCCATGGCTTAATCACCTCTTAAAGGTCCCACCTCTTAATATCATCACAATGGCAATTAAATTTCAACATGAGTCTGCAAGGGCACAAAATTCAAAACACAGCAGCAAGCCAAGGAGAGAGGTCTCAGGAGAACCCAATTATGCAGACACCTTGATCTTGGACTTCTACCCTCCAGAACTGTGAAAAAATAGATGTTTGTTGTTTAAGCCATCCAGTCTGCGGTATTTTGTTATGGCACCTGAACTAATTAAGACACTGTAGCCCTGAATCAGTGGCTCAGGCCTGTAATCCCAGCACTTTGGGAAACTGAGGCAGGGAGATTGCTTAAGTCCAGGAGCTCAAAACCAGCATGGACAACATGGCAAAACTCCGTCACTACAAAAAATTTGAAAATTAGCCAGACATGGCGGGCGCGGTTGGCTGAAGCCTGTAATCCCAGCACTTTGGGAGCCGAGATGGGCGTGATTCACGAGGTCAGGAAGATCGAAACCATCCTGGGCTAACACGGTGAACCCGTCTCTACTAAAAAATACAAAAAAACTAGGCGTGGCGGACGTGGCGGGCCTGTAGTCAGCTACCCGGGAGGCTGAGACAGGAGAATGGCGTGAACCCCGGGAGGCGGGAGCTTGCAGTGAGCTGAGATCCGGGCCATAGCACTCCAGGCCTGTGACAGAGCGAGACCCCGTCTCAAAAAAAAAAAAAAAAAAGAAAATTAGCCAGACATGATGGTGCAGGCCTGTCGTCCCAGCTACTTGGGAGGCTGAAGTGGGAAAATCACTTGAGCCTCAGAGTTTGAGGCTGCAGTGAGCCATGATTGTACCATTGCACTCCAGCCTGGGTGAGAGAGCAAGACCCTGTGCTTAAAAAACTATACACTTAGATGCCCAGCAGCTTGACCAAATGGAAATTTATCTCTGCTTTTTCATGGAGATCATCATCACAGTGAATCAGAGGTTGTTGTCACCAACACCCTCACAATAGTACCTAGCAGAATCACAATAGTACCTAGAGGAATCAGTGCTTCCCACAGGTAATGCATTTTTGGCCTGGCGGGATGGATTCTCTCAGGCTGGGAAGGCAGTCATACATATGGCAGTGGGGATGGCAGCAAGCAGCATCTTGCTGTAGATGTGTATTCCAGTGGCTTGTCCACAGTCCCTTTGACAGTGGGGCAGCAGGAAAGGACCACAGGATTTCTCAGAGAGAAAGAAGGAAGATCCTCCTTCATAAAGTCAAATCAAATTAGCCGGGCATGGTGGTGCACGCCTGTAATCCCAGCTATTTAGGAGGCTGAGGCGCGAGAATTGCTTGAACCCAGGAGGCAGAGGTTGCAGTGAGCTGAGATCATACTACTGCACTCCAGCCTAGACAGAGTGAGACTGTCTCAAAGAAAAAAAAAATTAGAAAGTCAAATAAAAAGATAAACCAATGGTGATGGTTTCACAGCAACGTGCATATAGTTAATACAATTGAGCCAAACACTCAAAAATGATTAAAATGTGAAATTTTAAGCCAGGTGCAGTGGCTCATATCTGCAATCCCAGGACTTTGGGAGGCCAAGGTGGGAGAATCTCTTGAGCCCAGGAGTTCTAGACCAGCCTGGGCAATATAGCAAGACTCCATCTCTACAAAAAAAATTAATAATTAGGCCAGCTGCGGTGGCTCATGTCTGTAATCCCAACACTTTCGGAGGCCGAGGTGGGCGGATCACCTGAGGTCAGGAGTTTGAGGCCAGCCTGGTCAACATGGCAAAACCCTGTCTCTACTAAAAATACAAAAATTATAGGTGGTGGGCACCTATAATCCCAGCTACTCAGGAGGCTGACACAGGAAAATCGCTTGAACCCGGGAGGCAGTTGTTGCAGTGAGCCAAGATCACACCATTGCACTCCAGCCTGGGCAACAAGAGTGAAACTAAAAAACAAAAAAAATTAATTAATAATTAGCCAAGTTAATTAATTAACCAAGACACATGGTGGCACATGTCTGTAGTCCCAGCTACTAGAAAGGCTGAGCTAGGGGGATGGCTTGAGCCAGGGAAGTGTAGGTTGCAGTTAGTGGAGATCATGCCACTGACTCCAGCCTGCACAACAGAGCAAAACCCTGTCTCAAAAATAAATGATAAAATATGATAAAATGTGAAATGTTTTTAAAAGACAAATTGAGTTATTGTTAAGACTAAAAGCTAAATAATAATACAAAATGTTATATCCATAAAGATCATATAAAGAGTGGCATAAGCCGGGTGAGGTGGTTCATGCCTGTAATCCCAGTACTTTGGGAGGCCGGGGCGGGCGGATCACGAGATCAGGAGATTGAAACTATCCTGGTCAACATGGTGAAACCCTGTGTCTACTAAAATACAAAAAACAAAAATTAGCCAGGTGCTGTGGCATGCACCTGTAGTCCCAGCTACTCAGGAGGCTGAGGCAGGGGAATGATTTGAACTTGGGAGGCAGAGGTTGCAATGAGCCAAAGTCATGCCACCGCACTCCAGCCTGGCAACAGAGCAAAACTCCGTGCGTGCGCGCACACACACACAGGCACACACACACAGAGTGGCATAATTCGCACATGGTACAAAAGGGCCAAAACAGGAAAGAGAAGTGGGGGCCAAGTAGAGTAGGAGCCTTGCTGGAAGAGCGGAATGCAAAAGGATCTTGTAGCATGGAGAGATTTTAGAGATACGTTGAGAGGGAATTCAGTGCAACCCACCAGGAGAAGAAGGGCCATGGTGTGTGACTGGCCACATTCCTAAGTCTCCTTCTCACATGTGGCAATTATCCCAATTTCCCGAAAGTCACTTTATATTAGCATTTGGCAGAGCATGTTTCTCAAGAGAGTTAACATACCCTCCAGACTAAAAACCAAACAAACAACAAATGAAATTGAAAATGTTGTGGTCAAACAGGTACTTTTACTGCAGAACTTCTCAGAACTCAAAGTACATCTGTAAATCTCTCCCAGATGATTAGGCCATAGATCCTATTTTCCCAAAAGAATCTTAAAGAACTGGTATTTTGGGAAGCACCACTTTAAACCTTCCGGATAGTGCCAGTGGGTGGAAAAGGGCAGCCAACCCACGGTGAGCCGCACGGTGGAAAGTACCGAACCAAAACAGCTGTCAGGCCTGACACTGTGCCTTCAGACCCGAGGACGCTTGCTAATGAGCAGCTGGGGCAGCGGACAGTGATACAGCCAGTGAATAGCATTAGGGTATGGCTGACTCCAAAAAAAAATTAAGAGTATTGTCTTTACGTGACCCTGTGCTAAAAAACTTCACCTCACAACACCCTTATCAAGTAGGCTACAAAATCACTTTCACTTTAGTGCTAAAAAGGCTGGAGTACTTTGCTTCAGGTCACACAGCTAGTGACAGAAACAGGCTTACATCCAGTTAGGGAGATGGTTCCAAGAGCCCTCAAAAGTCACAGCTTGGAGCAGAAATCAACTACAGGAAGCAGCTGGGACTGCTCTACCATCTCAAGAAGAAGAACTAGTAAGTGTCAAGGCTGAGGCGAAAGCTCAGAAGCAGACGGTTTTACTGAAACTGGGCAGAACGCAAAACTGGGCTCAGGGTAGAGAAAGATGACACAGGGAACAGAAGCACTTGGAGGTCAAGCACAACACAGTTTAGAGACTCGCGAGCTCTGTGAGGGGTTGAAAAGATTCTCACGGGGCAGCTGCCAGCTATTGCTTTTCCTGGTGGCGGCGTCCACCACAGCAGCTGGAACACACTGACATTTCCTGTGTTTCAGCCACAACAGTGTAAGGTTCTTGTGAAAACTTACCCTCAAAATAGTTGATGCTACAATGATTTGTTTTGCAGTTTTACTTACCACAGTAGGTGTATGAAATACTTGCGTCGGATGAGTTGCAGACCCAATAGTGCTTCTGAGCTTCAGTAAATATGGAAGAAAATAGGGTGGAAAAAAACAGAAATGGTAACATGATTCAATATCTCCAAAACTTTACAAATGCAAAGAGGATCAATAACTAATCATCAGACTCTTCCTTTTCAGTAAGCAGAAAAGATTTAACTTAGTCATCAGTCACATGATTTCTGAGTTCCTATCCAACTGTTTCCTCTTTTTGTGTGTGTGTGCTTAACATTTGAGCACTTCCTGCAAAGGAAGAGAGAAAAATGATTTAGAATGTACTCTTCAAACACTTACTGTAAATGAGAGTGATCAAAGCCTTAAAAATAAAACAAGACACTTTGGCCAGGTGCGGTGGCTCACGCCTGTAATCTCAGCATTTTGGGAGGCCAAAGCAGGTGGATCACTTGAGGTCAGGAGTTCAAGACCAGCCTGGCTGATGTGGTGAAACCCATCTCTACTAAAAATACAAAAATTAGCCAGGTGTGATTGGCGCACTCCTGTAATCCCAGCTATTCAGAAGGCTAAGGAAGGAGAATCACTTGAACCTGGGAGGCAGAGTTTGCAGTGAGCCAAGATGGCACCACTGTACTCCAGCCTGGGCAACAGAACTCCATTTCGAAAAAATTTTTTAAATGAAAAATAAAATAAAATAAACAAGACACTTCCCAGTCAACTGTAACAAAACCAGTCCCTAGGTCCCCCTGAAAGTCTCAACAGACAGGAACTCCTTTTCCCTCTGCATTGCTTTTCTCTCCCACAGCTCTGTATACCAGCAGTTCCCAACATTTTTGGCCTCAGGGACCAGTTTCTTGGAAGACAATTTTTCCACGGACTGAGGGGATGGGGAGGGATGGTTTCGGGGTGAAACTGTTCCACCCTAGATCATCAGGCATTAGATTATCATAAGGAGCATGCAACCTAGATCCCTTGCATGTATACTTCATAACAAGGTTCCTGCTCCCCGCTGGGAATCTAATGCTGCTGCTGGTCTGACAGGAGCTGGAGCTCAGGTGGTAATGCTCGCTCACCTGCTGCGCACCTCCAGCTGTGCAGCCCAGTTCCTAACAAGCCACAGCCAGATTCCTAACAGGCCATGGACTGGTACTGGTCCATGGCCCCCAGGGAATGGGGACTCCTGCTTTATAAAACAAATTCTCAGCCGGGCATAGTGGCTCCTGCCTGTCATCCCAGCATTTTGGGATACTAAGGCGGGTGGATCACTTGAGGTCAGGAGTTCAAGACCAGCCTGGCTAACATGGTGAAATTCTGTCTCTACTAAAAATACAAAAATTAGCGAGGCATGGTGGCGCACACCTGTAGTCCCAGCTACTCAGGAGGCTGAGGCAGGAGAATCGCTTGAACCCAGGAGGCAGAGGTTGCAGTGAGCCAAGATCGGGCCACTGCACTCCAGCCTGGGCGACAGAGTGAGACTTGGTCTCAAAAACAAACAAACAGGCCGGGCGCAGTGGCTCACCTCTGTAAATACCAGCACTTTGGGAGGCCAAGGTGGGCAGATCACCTGAGGTCAGGAGTTTGAAACCAGCTTGGCCAACACAGTGAAACCCTGTCTCTACTAAAAATACAAAAATTAGCCAGGTGTGGTGGCAAGTGCCTGTAGTCCCAGTTAATCAGGAGGCGGAGGCAAGAGAATTGCTTGAACCCAGGAAGTGAAGGTTGCAGTGAGCCAAAATCATGTCACTGCACTCCAGCCTGGGTGACAGAGCGAGACTCCATCTCAAAAAACAACAATAACAACAACAAATCAAATTATCATGGCCCAGAGAGCTGCACCTATGGATCTGAAGTGAACAGTCTCATGGGAACTATTTCTTTTCAGCAGCAGGTTTAGTTACAGGACACAACAGGGCCAGATAAGACCCCAAACAGGGGACACTAGCTGTAATTCTGTGCTGTGGGCAGGGACTCCACCAGTCTTAATAATGCATTCACCTACAACAAGCTAGACCTCAAGAGAATGTTTTGAGTCCTAATAATGAAATGTCATCATTTTGTTGTGACATGTATTTCATTTCAAAACTCTTACTCCATTTTAGAAAGCCAGTTATTCCTTTAGATATTTTGCTACTTGAAATCCTTTATAGGATATAGTTTAGGGTTAGTAGCCAAAATGGCATGGAAGTTTGGCTAAAATCTGCACACTTAAGAAGAAAATAATCATATGTTGGCAAAATATTTTAAAACAGAAATGTGTTTCTTTCCATTTTTTTAGAGACAAAGTCTCACTGTGTTGCCCAGGCTGGGGTGCAGTGGTTACTCTCCGATGTGATCCTAACACACTGCAGCCTCAAATTCCTGGGCTCAGCTGGGACCACAGGTTTGAGCCATGGCTGTTGGCCCTGCCATTTTCAAAAATGCAAAAGTCCAAGGGAGGAGGGGGAAATAGGGAGTTGTTCAATGGGCATAGAGTCTCAGGTTGACAAGATGAAAGAGTTCTAGAGATCTGTTGCACAACAATGTGAATATAGTTAACACCACTGAACTCTATGCTTAAAACTGGTTAGATGGTAAATTCTTTAAAAAACACAATTTTAAAATAAATTTAAAAGGCAAAAAGGCAAAATCCCATGATTTAAAAACCCTTAGCAGTCTCAAAATACCATTTCCCACTATAAGCAACCAACACTCCTTGGAGTCTGGGGTAGAAAATGTACAAAATGAGCCTAAAACACTTTATTATATTAGATAACCAATCTGAAGATGGTTCCACTGACCAAAGATAGGTGTTTCTAGTTTCCTATAATGTCTGTAACAAATTGCCAAAAGATTTCATGGCTTTAAATAACATAGCCTGGGCACAGTGGCTCATGCCTGTAATCCCAGCACTTTGGGAGGCCAACGCGGGTGGATCACCTGAGGTCAGGAGTTCCAGACCAACCAGGCCAACATGGCGAAACCCCATCTCTACTAAAAATACAAGAAATGAGCCAGGCGTGGTGGCAGGCGCCTGTAATCCCAGCTACTCGGGAGGCTGAGGCCCGAGAATTGCTTGAACCCAGGAGGCGGAGGTTGTAGTGAACTGAGATTGCGCCACTGCACTCCAGCCTGGACGACACAGCAAGACTCCATCTCAAAAAACAAACAAAAACTGTAAATGTATTCTCTTACAGTTCTGGAGGTCTGAAGTCTGAAATCAGTTTCACTGTACTAAAGTCAAGGTGTCAACAGAGCTGTTTCCTTCTGGAGACTCTAGGAGAAGAATATGTTTCCTTGCCTTTTTCAGCTTTTAGAGCTACAACACTTGTATTTCTCCATCTTCAAAATGCATCACTTCAATACTTCAATCTCTGCTTCCATCATCCCATCACCTTCTTTTTTTTTTTTTTTTTTTTTGAGCCTCCCTCCGTCGCCAAGCCTGGAGTGCACTGATACAATCTCAGCTCACTGCAACCTCTGCCTCCCAGGTTCAAGTGATTCTCCTGCCTCAGCCTCCCGAGTAGCTGGGAGGCACGTGCCACCACACCCAGCTAATTTTTGTATTTTTAGTAGAGACGGGGTTTCGCCATATTGGTCAGGCTGGTCTTGAACCCCTGACCTTGCGATGCGCCTGCCTCCGCCTCCCAAAGTGCTGGGATTACAGTCCTGAGCCACTGCACCTGGCCCACTTCATCACCTTCTGCTCTGATTTCATGCCTCTTTCTTATAGGGACCCCAGTGATTACAAAGGACCCAGCTGGGCAATTCAGCACAATCCAAATTAAAATCCTCAATTTAATCACATCTACAAAATTCCTTTTGCCATGTAAGGTAATATTCACAGCTTCCAGTGATTAGGAGGTGAACATTTTGTGCCATTATTTAGCCTATCCATATGACTATATGAACATTAGTAAGATAGTAATTGCACTAAGTTGAAATACTTTAATGTATTTAAATCCATAAGCTCATAATATTTTATTTATCATTTTTGTGAGACAGGGTCTACCTCTTTCACCCAGGCTGGAGGGCAGTGGCATGATCACAGCTCACTGCAACCTTAAACTCCTGGGCTCAAGCGATCCTCCCTCCTGAGCCTCCAAGTAGCTGGGACTACAGGCATACACCCCTATGCCCAGCTAATTTTTTTAGTTTTTTCTTAGAGACAGGGTTTCACTATGTTGCCAGGGCTGGTTGCGAACTTGCAGCCTTAAGCAATCCTCCCCTCAGCCTCCCAAAGTGGTGGGATTACAGGCGTGAACCACCGTGCCCAGCCTCATAACATATTTTTTAAGTCTACTTATCAACAGATGATGCTAGGAAACCAAATCTATTTTTAAAACTGGCAAATAAAAGGACAGAATCAAGCATTTATCCTGACTTTTCCATACAAACTGAACTACTCAGTTACCAAATAGCAGAGAGGGGCAAATTTCTCTTGCCTTCTTGTACTTTTAGCTCTATTTTTAGAAGTATTTCAGCTAATAAGTGAAAAGGGAATAATAGAATATAACCATTTTTCAACATCTAATGAATTGGTGGACTTACGCATTGAGCATCAATGGTTGCTACCATCACAAAGAGACAAAACAACATTATGTACCTCTTAATGGGAGAACACTACGGGGACTGGCCTCCAAATAGCTCCCAATGAGCTTTGCCTCCTGGTGTACAGGTCCTTGTGAATCCCCTCCAACATCGAATAAGGCTGACTGTGTAACCAATAAAGTATTGTGCAATGACAGTGTGCAAATTTCATGTAGGTCACACAACACATTGTATAACCTTACTCTCTTCGATCACTTACTCTGGGAGAAGCAAGAAGCACTAAAGAGAGATCCATGTGGTGAGAAACGGAGGCCTCCTGCCAAAGAGCTAGTACCACACTCTCAGTCATGTAAGTGAGCCATCTTGGACACGGGGGGTTCCTCATGCCCCAGCCCAGCCTTCAGATGACAGCAGCATCAGCTACCTCCTGAGAGAGCTTGAGCTAAAACCACTCAGCTAGGCCACTCCTCATTTCCACATCTACAGACACTGTGCAGTGTTAGAAATGTTTATTGTGGCTTTAAGCATGTAAGTTTTAGGGGTAATTCGTTACGCAGCAAGTTAACAAATATGATCATCTATAAAAGCAGTTTTGTCCAAAATAATCAAACCTCACTCTGGTGAAGTTTTAAGATCTACTTACCAATTTATAGGAAATATAGAAGACAGAGAAACATGTTAAAATACAGCTCAGGGATACAAGTAGAAAATCTAGACCATGAGAAGGTCTAAGTGACAAACAACTATTTCTTCAACAGATAATTTGCAAGGGAAAAAAATGGAAAGGCCTGGCCGGTACAGTGGCTCACACCTGTAATCCCAATACTTTAGGAGGCCGAGACGGGTGGAGTTCAAGATCAGCCTGGGCAACAGGTAAAACACTATCTCTACAAAAAATACAAAAATTAGCTGGGCGTGGTGGCACACGCCTGTAGTCCCACTACCCTGGAGGCTTGAGGTGGGAGGATTGCTTGAGTCTAGGGGGTAGACTCAATGTCTAAATGTCTTCTAAATGTCTTTTAGAAGAGTCTTAAAAGCCATTTAAACGATTGGTATGTGTAAGATATGAAACTTATTTGGAGATATATATATATATACACACACACACACACACACATATATAATTTTTTAAACCAACTCTTCATTCTGGTCTGATTATTTGAATCTTAAATCCAACCAAATGTGGGGAAAAATTATGAAGCAATTGGAAATTTAAACAGACTGATAGATTGATGATATTAGAGCTGTGGGGTTGTTTCATTTTTGTAGATCTGATAATGGTATCGTGGCTACATTTTTAAAGAAGTCCTCATCTTGTAGAGTTACAAAAGTAAATACTTAAGAAAGAAATATTATTATGACTGGAATTTGCTTTCCCCAAAAAGTAGAGGGGAAATGATTAGGGTCTAGATGAAACAATATTGACTATAAATTGGTCATTGTTGAATCTGGATGATAGAGTCATGCAGGTTCACTGTACTCTTCTACTTCTGTGTTTGAAATTCTCAATAAAAATAAAAGCAAGTACAAGGTTTTCTAAAAGAATCAGAATAAAATTTTTACAAATACATTCAAGCTAAGACTGTCATTTATATCTAATGGCCATCTTGTTACTTTTGCTTCCAAAAGCCTTTCAGTACGGTGAAATCTGCATTAGGGAAAAGGATTGCAATATTTTATTGTTAATGGGGTTATTACCTGATGTAACCCAGATGTCAGCTAGGATCACCCTGCCTTTTCACACGCAAATAGGTAACTTTTGTGATGCAAATAAATGATTCACTTTCCCTAAACAGTGAGAGATTCATTACCTTCCCAGTCTTCCTGAGATTACTCTGCCTGGGATAGAGTAGCAAAGTGGCATGAGGGAGGTGCCTATGTTTCTCCTAACCTTGGCCTGAGTTGGTTCTTCTGATTATTTCAGTGATGAATCATCCTGTTATCCTATGCATGCTGATCCTTTCTCTATCCTAGTTTCTCACTCCAGATCATGCCCTTAAGATGTCACCTTTCCCACTTAGCGTAAGCATATTTTTCCCCTAGACTACCAAGTTGTCTTCTGAAGAATTATTCTGATATCAACCAATAAAAACAAGTTTTTCACTCCACTCCATAGTGATAAAATGTCTTGAAATTTCTTTTTAATTGCATCCTTGGAGCTTGCATAGATCATTTTACTTTTCAGAGGTGCTAGTTCTGGTGCCCACAAAAAGAAAAAAATCAACTCTTCTGGATTCTTTTGTTTCAAAGCTTGCATCATACAAAGGATAACAACAATCTTTTCAGGAAGCATTCCCACAAAATGCTTGAAAGGATCAGTTATAGTTATGCCAACATCTCCACCATCTCTTTGCCTTCTACAATGATGCACTTTTTGTCTGCACTGAGACAAAAAATGACAACCTTCTTTCTTTTCTTGACTTCTTCTGGTGTGGAGCATTTACGAACTTTCGTGTCATAAAAAATGCGACATACTTCATCAGCTACTTGCACTCCTGAGGCCATCTTCCCCTCGGGCGGTCCCAAGGACACGGGGGAGGAAGCCAGTGAGCAGTGAATCTGCAGAGCGTCCTCCTCACAGCTGCAGGACCGAGAGCACAGTGATAAAATGATCACATGGATATAGAACATGTAAATGTTAGATATGAGTTCTAAATTTCTCTTCAAAGAATCAATATGTCAGTATGTTCAATTCTTTACCTTCTACTTTTAAACTTAACTTCCTCGCAAACCAACCTTTTCTGATTACCTGTTCCACCCTGACTCATTCCAGTTACCTGCTCATTCTCCACAATCATTTTTCCCGCCAAACCACTCACCCTGTCGCTCTTTTGAAATTAGCCAATCGGAATTAGTTTAGCCTGTGCTGTCTAACCTGAGCCAATAGGGGAACGACAGAGCAGCAGGGGCCACCTGTGTCAGGAATAAGACCCCCTTTTCCTCCCTTGTCCAGGTGTGCGCTCACCATTGCTCCATCTGTGAGGGTGCAGTCTTCTATAGAAGTAAACTGCCTTGCTGAGAAGAAAAAAAGAAAATTTTATATTTCAGTGCTATTTCTTTTGCGGCACTGAAACTTTATTTATAACATAAAGAAATATATTGTACTTAAGCGATGAAGAGAGGTAATATTGGAAGAGATCTTTAAAATGTAAACAATGCAACTTTTCTAGGGGAACTAGGAGTGATTTTCCTTTTTTGTTTTGAGATGGGGTTTTGCTCTGTCACCCTGGATGGAGTGCAGTGGTGCAATCCCAGCTCACTGCAGTCTTGATCCCCCAGGTTCAAGCGGGTCTCCCACCTCAGCCCCCCAAGTAGCTGCAATTACAGGCAAGAGCCACCACACCCAGCCTCTTTCTTCCTTCTACTTCTAATGTATCCATAATAAACATTTGATCATGGAATAACTTTTTATAGAAAGATATCTCTTATCTCAGGGATGTCCAATCTTTTGGCTACCCTGGGCCACGTTTGAAGAATTGTCTTGGGCCACACATAAAATATACTGATAGCTGATGAGTTTAAAAAATATATCCCAAAAATAAAATGTAAGTTTATGAATTTTTGTTGGGCCACATTCAAAACCATCTTGGGCTGCAGGTTGGACAAGCCTGCCTTATCTAGTAGATTGCTATGAAAAAAAAGAAAGACATCTCTCATTCATTGCTAGGATACATCTAGGGGACAAAGGACATAGAAGCAAGCAGGCAAAAACCCACCCGGAGCAGATGACACAGGAATGGCGGTGAGAATTCTGTCTGGTGAGCTGGACAATCCAAGCAGAGGGCAGGCTCTAAGTCTCAGAAAGACAACTTTCTGTCTTATCTCCTATGAATAAATTTCTAGAAGCCTGGGAATTGAATGATCTCTTTGATCAGATGCTCCTGCTGCTTCCCCACCAACCTCCCTCATACACATGTACACCATAAAGTTTAAATTTAGTATTATGGTAGCCATAGACAATGTTAGGTAGCTCCATAAAGACAGACTGGGTGTTTTGTTCTTAACCGTGATCTTAGTAACTAGCACAGTATTGGGCACTTAGTAAATATCTACTGATCTAAATAGTGTGGTTTGAGGCCTCTTGTTCCTAGCTAAAAATTCTTGGCAAGAGTCAATCTCCACTTTACAATAGAGGTAAAAAATCTTACAATGGATATTCTTGACAAAGCTAGCATAGAGACGGCAATTTTACACAAGGTATTTTTCACCTATTTAGTAACAGTGGTTTTCCTAAACCCATAGGGTGCCACCAAGGGAGGAGTGCACAGTTGAAGAAACAAATTAAGACTACTGAAAACAACACTACTTATCATTTCCCTTATAGCTAACCACCAGTTCAACTGCACATGAATGTTCTTATGGGCAATCATGCCAGGGGTTAGGCAAAAACCTGTGTTCTGAACCAAAGGGGACTTAAAACTGTTCCCATAATTTGTGAATTTCTTGAAATTTTGGGGTTTAAAAAAATTTTTTTAACAACTGATAATTTATGAAAATAATCAACTTAAGCATTTGCAATGGCTACTTCCATCTCAACTCCTGGCTCAATACTGATGGAAGTAATCTGCTTAACAATCTGAGGACTGTGCAAGTCAGAGTCGCTTGTGAATTCTCAACTGGAAACGATCCCATGTCTTAGAACCTTCACAAGTTTTTGTTGTAGTGATTCTCAAAGTCTTGGTAGGCATTCAAACTGGTCCTTTCACTGATTCTTTTCCATTGCTCCTCTGATCAAGTCAGCACACAACTTATCCAGGGATTATACGTTGCAACTCGTTAGTGATTTGAATTCGGTGAATTGCCACCTCTGACTCCACGGGTGTTTTTCTGGTATCTTTAAAAGCCATGGCTGCTGCAAGGCTTCCTAGCCAGCTTCCTGACAGATTTGGTCCTCAGGCAAGAGCAAAGAGCAGTGAGTCAGGAGCAGTAGCAGGTGGACCACAGCTCCACACCACCTACGACTGTGTCTTCCTCAAAGAGAAAATGTCTTTTAATGTCAGAAAATATTTATACACTTAGAAAAATCCATATACAAAGAATAAAGTAACTCTCCCATTTGCTACTGACATCAGATCCCCAGTTTAGAGTCAACCACAGTAATACAGAACTCTTATAACAGCATGAACATATTTATTCACATACCTTTTTCTAAAACACGAATGGCAGATACTACGTTTTCATTTTCAAACATAGCTTGTTTTATTATAAACAAACATCATTCTCTGGAAATTATAAGCTTTGATAATTCAAATTATTTAACAATCAGTCACTAACAGAATGCAAAAGGCTATTTTATTATTATACATTAAAACGTAAATCACATTTAAGCACAAACGTTTAAACATAGGCTCATTTCTCATCTTTATGCTGTTTCTCTTCACTGGGTTTTTCCATATCCAAAATGAATTCTTCTTTGTCGTAACCCATTAGATGGACAAAGTCTTCGCGGTTTGGAAAGAGCACTGGATTAACTAACAGTGATTTTGTTTTAGCATAAAATGTGGTAAACACATGTGTAGCATCTGGAATCTTCACATCATCCTGGTGAAACAATGTACTCGTTTCTGCAAGCAAAGCATTGTAGGTAATGGCTTTATAAGTGTCTGTTGTGGCCTCATGGTACAATCGAATGACATAGCCTTTTGTGATAAAGTGAAGCAGCACTGGGGTGATCAACGTAAAGCTTCCTATGATGCCATAAAATACGATTTGAACAGGTAGAGACACACTTTCAAAAAAAGCATTATTTTGTGTAAGCAAGTATGGCAGAAATGTAAGGCCAATCAGACTTGTTGAATAAGAGAAACATTTCACACCTAAATGGGACAAAAAGAGAGAGGATCAATACTTATAAATTTTATAAAAGAATCAATCTATCCCACTAATTCTTCCATTTTTCTTCTTACTGTATCAGCTCAAGACAACAAAATCAAACCATAAATACCGTGCTTATTATATTCCAACCTCTGTTTTAAGGACTTTACATATTTTGACTTCAATGTCCATGCCGCTGACCATTAGAATGTACTGTCTCTCCAGGCAGGAAATCTGCTTTAGGGTTTAAGTGGCCCTACCTCAGTTCCACAATAAAGTAGTTAATATTACTTAAAGATCCTTACTAATACTGTACTACAAAAGTTGATTCAGAGAGCAGATTATCAAACAAAACTCTCTATTAACAAGCACTCCAGTATATCTAACATAAAATATTCAAACGTGGTAAATTCTATCAGGCTAAATGCCCAAGATTAAAACAGTAAATCACCAAAGAAATAACACCAGTGGTTAAAAAACATATGGGACTGGCTCATGCCTGTAATCCCAGCACTTTGGGAGGCTGACGTGGTTGGGTCATTTGAGGTTAGGAGTTCAAGACCAGCCTGGCCAACATGTTGAAACTCCACCTCTACTAAAAATACAAAAATTAGCTGGGCATGGTGGCATGTGCCTGTAATCCCAGCTATTCAGGAGGTTGAGGCAGGAGAATCCTTGAACCCAGGAGGTAGAGGCTGCAGTGAGCCAAGACTGCAAACTGCACTCCAGCCTGGGAGACAAAGCAAGACTCCATCTCAAAAAAAAAAAAAAAAGAGAGAGAGAAACATATGGGAAAGATATCAACTTCTTTAGTAAGGAAAGACATTCAAGTTAAAACACTGAGATGGCCGGGCGCGGTGGCTCAAGCCTGTAATCCCAGCACTTTGGGAGGCCGAGACGGGCGGATCACGAGGTCAGGAGATCGAGACCATCCTGGCTAACACGGTGAAACCCCGTCTCTACTAAAAAATACAAAAAACTAGCCGGGCGAAGTGGCAGGCGCCTGTAGTCCCAGCTACTCTGGAGGCTGAGGCAGGAGAATGGCGTAAACCCGGGAGTCGGAGCTTGCAGTGAGCTGAGATCCGGCCACTGCACTCCAGCCCGGGCGACAGAGCGAGACTCCGTCTCAAAAAAAATAAATAAATAAATAAAAACACTGAGATAAGCAGCCTGGCCAACATGGCGAAACCCGGTCTCTACTAAAAATACAAAAATTAGCCAGGCTTGGTGGCATGTGCCTATAATCCCAGCTACTGGGGGTGCTGAGGCAGGAGAATTGCTTGAACCCAGGAGGCGGAGGTTGCGTGGGCCGAGATTGTGCACTCCAGCCTGGGCAACAAGAGCGAAACTCTGTCTCAATAAATAAATATAAAAAATACAAATAAAACACTGAGATACCATTTTACCTACTACCTTAGAAAGATTAAAAATAAATGACTTCTAGCGCAGTGCAGTGGCTCATGCCTGTAATCTCAGCACACTCGAAGGTGTAGGCAGGGGGACTGGCTTCTAAACTGTATACTTCAAAATGATTAAAGTTTGAGACCAGCCTAGGCACCATAAGACCTGTCTCTACAAAAAAAATTTTTTTAAATTAGCCAAGGCTGGTCTGATGGTAATGAGTTATCAGAACTTAACATTGGTGTCACTAAAGTTGGTGTACAATGCCCCCACTGCTAAATTTGACTAGCTTAAAAAAAAAATCAGCCAGGTGTGGTGGCACACGTCTGTAGGCCTAGCTATTTGGGAGGCTGAAGTGGAAGGATCAGTAAAGCCCACAAGTTTGAGGCTGCAGTGAACTATGATCATACCACCGCACTCCAGTCTAGATGACAGAGACCCTGTCTCTAAAAAATAACAATTGTTTTTAAAAAATGGCTTCTAAACTGTATACTTCAAAATGATTAAAGTGAAAAATTTTATGTTTATCTAACCACAATAAAAAATGACTTAAAATGTAAATTTATCTTACCTTTAATTTATAATTTTAATATGATCCTAATAAAAATTACCATCTGTTTGGAAAATAAAAAAGTTGAGATCCTAAACAAGTTGATTTTAAAGTTCACTTGGAAAAACAAAAGCAGCACAAATAAAAAAATAAATAAAGCAATGAGGTGAAGTTACCCCTTCCAAATATTAAAACATAATAGAGGCCGCGTGTGGTGGCTCACGCCTGTAATCTCAATACTTCAGGAGGCCGAGGTGGGTGGGTTACTTGAGGTGAGGAGTTCAAGACCAGCCTGACCAACATGGTGAAACCCTGTCTCTACTAAAAATACAAAAATTGGCCAAGTGTGGTGGCACATGCCTGTAATCCCAGCTACTCAGGAGGCTGAACCAGGAGAATCACTCGAACATGGGAGGCGGAGAGTACAGTGAACCAAGATCATGCCACTGCACTCCAGCCTGGACAACAGAGTGAGATTCTGTCTCAAATAAAAATCTAAAAATGCAAAGGTTTCTACAACTTATCAACACACCTCAAGAAAAAAATGAAAATCTAATTTTCCTTACGCATTGTAATTAAGGGATGCCATAACAACAAGTAAGATATGGTAAGGATATTTTTACAATTAAAAGAGAGAAAAAAAAAAGTAAGTACCCTCACCTCCAATTACTTACCAAACACTGCTCGGGCCATATTGCCAGTATAAATTAGCCTTCCATCTTCTGATTTGTCAGATGGCGTATGTAAGCATCGAACATATCCTTCCCAACAAACAGGGATCTATTGAAACAGGGATCATTATGATCGACCAACCTTCTTAAATTTTTTAAGTTTTTTTTTTTTTGAGACAAGAGTCTCGCTCTGTCTCCCCGACTGCAGGGCAGTGGTACGATCGCGGCTCACTACTGCAACCTCCGCTTCCCGGGTTTAAGCATTTCTCCTGCCTCAGTCTCCTGAGTAGCTGGGATTACAGGTGCCCACCACAACACCTGGCTAATTTCCATATTTTTAGTAGAGATGGGGTTTCACCATGTTGGCCAGGCTGGTCTTGAACTCCTGACCTCAAGGGATCTGCCACCTTGGACTCCCTAAGTGCTGGGATTACAGGCATGAGCCACCATGCCTGGCTTAAGTTTATTTTTAAAACTGTAATGAAGAGGGCAGGAGCAGTGGCTCATGCCTGTAATTCTAGCACTTTGGGAGGCTGTGGTGGGCGGATCACTTGCGGTCAGGAGCTCAAGACCAGCCTGGCCAACATAGTGAAACCCCGTCTCTACTAAAAATACAAACAATTAGCCGTGCGTGGTGTCAGGCACCTGCCAGCTACTCGGGAGGCTGAGACAGGAGAATCGCTTGAATCCAGGAGGCAGAGGTTGCAGTGGTCTGAGACCACACCATTGTACGCCAGCCTGGGCAACAAAGCGCGACTCCGTCTCAAATAAAATAAAATTGTAATGAAGAGAACCTGTCACACGAGGTGACATAGGAATTCTCCCAAATAATCTACAGAGCTAAAGAAATCAGTTGGCTGACAGAATGGCCTGCCTTAATTCTAGTCACAAGTAGAAAACTGCAGAGTTGGAGTTTGTTAGCTTTGCATCCCAGCTCTCAGGTTTCTAGGTCTAGTATGACCTTGAACAAGTAAAAATAGTGGAACAGTTTCTTCTACTCCACTGTTAATGAGGACATCATTTCCATTCTATTTAAATGCAACACCTTTTCAAAAAATAAATACATTTAGCAGGTGTAATGGAACATGTCTGTAGCCCCAGCTACTGGGGAGGCTGAGGTGGATCACTTGAGCCCAGGAGTTCGAGGTCAGCCGGGGCAACATGGCAAGACCCCATCCCTAAAAAATAAAATTTAATTTTACTAAAATAATTTAAGTAAAACACTCTGCAAGTTCAGATTATATTTCAAGTCCAGGCCTTTTATAAATACTTCTAAAATATTTATACAATAGTATTAAAAGATATCAATTCTTTCTCTAAAGACCTTATAAATACTGTATATCCCCTGGTCTTTTTATTTCTTGCCAAGAAATAAAATTTGGCTGGGCACAGCGGCTCACGCCTGTAATTCCAGCACTTTGACAGGCAGAGGCAGGAGGATCATTTGAGGTCAGAAGTTTAAGACCAGCCTGGCCAACACGGTGAAACCCCGTCGGTACTAAAATTACAAAAAAATCAGCTGCGCTGTGGTGGAGCGCGCCTGTAATGCCAACTACTGGGGAGGTTGAGGCAGGAGAATCGCTTGAACACGGAAGGCGGAGGTTGCAGTGAGCCAAGATCACGTCGCTGCACTCCAGCCTGGGTGACAGAGTGAGACTTCACCTCCAAAAAAAAAAGAAATAAAATTTACTTGAAATCCTACATCAAATTTCAAGGGAAAAAAAGAGTTCCCCAAACATCTGAAAACGAGGTTCACAGTGTACACACTTCAAAATGTAAAAGGCATGCCTAATTCCTCAATGCTGAAATGTAATTAGATTCCAATTTCCATTTTAAGCATTTCTTCCAAGTTTTAACCAGGTTTGCCAATCCTGATATTTTACAGAGTAGAATTAGGAGACAATTTATTCAGATCAAAATAAAAGAATTAACATCTGCATCCTCCCCTTTTCCAAGGGACCAAAGTAATTCTTAAAAGTACAGCCACCTAATAAAAGTAAAACAAGCTCAAAGTCAGGTTAACCTGGCTCTTTCGGTTCTATTTCCAGGTGCTGCATCCAATTTCTTGCAAATTAACACTTCTAAGCTTCTGCTCAAGGGTAGAAAACTGCATATAATCGTCACCACAAACCCTGTGGATTTGAAACCACCATAAAAGTAAGCACTTTCCAGCCTTTCTCCTGGACTCGCGGAGGCTGAGGACCCCGGGGCCCTCGGCCTGCTATTTCTCCAAGCCCCGCAGAGGGGGCTCCTCCCGCACTCCAGTCACGGTCACCCGGGAGAGGTCGCGAAGAGTCGCCGGGCCTCCCCAGGCCCGACGCGACGCCCGCCCTCCCCGCCTCACTTGGGACACCATATCTCGGACGCCCGACCTGCGCTCGGCCCGGACGCCGGAGAAGGCGCGCGGCTCCCCAGGGCCCCGTACTCCCGCCGGCTACCGGCCCCGAAGGCCTGCTGCAGGAGGACGCCCGGGAGACAAAGGCCCGGGGACCTCGGTGCGCGGCGGCCGCACACAATGCAATCCTACTTCCGCTGAGACGCAGTTCGACCGCCCACGGGCGGCCTAACGCCACAAACAGCATCCCGCAGTGACTACCGGCTGCGGACGCCCCAGCTGCAAAGGCCCACGCCGGCAAGACACTGCTTCCCACCCGACTGCTACAGAAGCGGCGCAAGCCTAGCCACTGACGCCTGCCCGGCAGCTGGGCTGCCCGCGCGTGCGCAGAATCTGCCGCCCGCCTTCCGCCTTCCCGGCAGCGCGCGTTACCTGCTAGCCGAGCTGGGAATCCGCCGCTCTGTCCTTGGCTGAGCGGCTCCTCCTTCCTAGAGTTTTACCTTCTTTATAACAGTGTGGAAGGGCAGAGGGCTATGCGAGAATGACAAAGCCCAGAAGCCAGGGTTAAATCTTTTTTTTCTCGTGGACGACATCCCTAAAAACTGTTTCCTTTGCGGAAAATGATTCCAGCCTGTTGGCACAGAAGGAAGAATATACGATCTGAACAAAAATGAATGATACCTTAATTCAGTCATCGGATTGGAGGAAAATAAATGGAATTTGTTCATGTAATATTGATAGGTGTTATCAGATTTGTCTTCGGAAATCATTTACATCTATATACACAATGATTCATTACTTGTTAAAGAAGTACTGAGTGACTATTGCCAAGACTGAGCTAGGAGCAGAGGATACAAAGATACTAGATAAAATTGGGACTCCACAGTGCTTAAATAGTGGGGGAAAACACCTGAAAATTGGCTAGAATATAATGGAATGTAATTGAGATACCGCAATATACAAAATGTGGCCGGCTGTGGTGGCTTGCACCTGTATTCCCAGCCCTTTGGGAGGTTTAGGCAGGAAGATCTCTTGAGGCCAGGAGTTTGAGACCAGCCTGAGCAATACAGGGAGACCCCGTCACTACAAAATTAAAAATTAAAAGAAAAAAAAACCTAAAACAAAAAAACCACACATGGTAGTGTGTGCTTGTGGTCCCAGCTACCCAGGAGGCTGACATGGTAGGACTGCCTGAGCCCAAAGTCGAGGCTTCAGTGAGCCAAGACCACACCACTGCACTCCAGCCTGGACCACAAAGTGACACTGTGTATCAAAAAAAGGAACAAACAAATGCCACAGAAGTACAAAGAAGAACATGATTAATTTTGCCTCAGAATGTCTTCAGACTGGCTTCACATTTAGCTCAGTCTTGAAGGATGAGCATCTTAGTAATAGAGACACACTTTTGTTTACCACTGCAGAACTATAACTGTTTTTGATTTGGTATGTTATTTGCACTGCAGAGGAACAAAGTCATAGTCTAAAATAATGTGTGGCCAAGTGCGGGAGCTCATGCCTACAATTCCAATACTACATGGAGGGCCAGGTGAGAGGATCCCTTGATTCCAGGAGTTTGAGAACAGCCTGGGCAACAAAGTGAGACCCTGTCTCTACAAAATTTTTAAATGCACTGGGCGTCGTGGTGCCTGCCTGTAGTCCCAGCTACTTGGGAGGCTGAGGCGGAAGGATCACTTGAGCCCAAGAGGTTGAGACTGCAGTGAGCCCTGATTGCACCTGGGTGACAGGGCTAGATCCTGTCTCAAAAATAAAAGTAAAAATAAAAATAAATCAATAGAACAACATGATCGTGTTGGCAACTCCAAATACTGTCTATTGGGGGGAGTATTCGGAAGGAGATAATGATAATACCTCTATATGGATAACTTTATTTTATAAAAAGTTAGCTTCTACTTATATTTTGTTTCTTTTTATTTTAACATTTGTTTTAATAGTAGAGAGAGAGTTTCACCATATAGCCCAGGTTGCTCTCAAACTCCTGAGACTCAAGCTATCTACTCACCTCAGCCTCTCAAAGTGCTGGAATTACAAGGGCGAGCCACTGTACCCGCCTTTTATTTTGTTTTTGAGACAGGGTCTTGCTCTGTCGCCCAGGCTGGAGTGCAGTGGCACCACCATAGCTCACTGCAGCCTTGACCTCCCAGGCTCAAGTGATCCTCCCACTTCAGCCTCCCAAGTACCTGGGACTACCGGCCATGCCACCATGCCCAGCTAATTTTTGTATTTTTAGTGGAGACAGGGTCTCTTTTAGTTGCCCAGGCTGGTCTTGAGCTCCTGGAATCAAGGGATCCTCCTGCCTGGGCCTCCCAAAGTGTCAGATGAACCTAAGCTACCACACTTGGCTTATTTACATTTTAAAAACTCTTCTGTTTAGGGTAATTCATTCACAATCAATATTCACTATATTATTTTGCTGATATATTTAAATTTTCATATAAAACGTTTTCATAACTATATTGAGAGAACTCAAATATTTTATCTTCTGTAAAGCTGTTCCCCTACAAATACTGTATGTAGATGAAAATAAAACATTTGTTTGATCTAGTTCTCAAAATTTCTAAATACATAAAATGAGATTTTATTCTGAAAACTCTGTACTATAGATTTACATAGAATTGTTATTTATGTTAGATGGATTTTCCAATTCCAGTAATTTAGAGACTTTTGTTAAATATAAACTAATGGGATTTTAGAACGATTATAAGGATGTTTTTAGGCCGGGCACGGTGGCTCACGCCTGTAATCCCAGCACTTTGGGAGGCCAAGGTGGGCCGATCACTTGTGGTCAGGAGTTTGAGACCCGCCTGGCCAACATGGTGAACCCCGTCTCCACTAAAAACACACAAAAAAGTCGCCCGGCGTGGTGGAGCACACCCGTAATCCCAGCTACTCAGGGGGCTGAGAGGCACAAGAATTGCTTGGGCCTGGGAGGTGGAGGCCGCTGCGAGCCGAGATTGCGCCACTGCACTCCAGCCTGGCAGACAGAGCGAGACACCCTCTCAATAAAAAAGAAGGAAAGAAAAAAGAAAAGGGGCCTACAGCCTAGCCTCATCTGCATCTCCATGCCTGTCCTCCCCACCAAACTCTACTTCGAGCTACCGTTACAACCAAAAAATCTTTGTTCTGATTTCTGCAAAGGCTTTGAAAAATTTATCCAAGACAATCTCGATTATTGCAATTAATTATAAAAAGCCAATGCTTTTATCTACCAAATCAACCAAATAAAAAAAAAAAGGCCTTTCTGTCAAGTCCTCAGTTCAACAAACTCCGGATAGCCTGTTATCTATTTTTTGAGCACACAAAGTGCCTCGTTGAGCAACTTGCAATGTTGTCTTGGCCCTACATACATTCTCTTCATGCCACACTCCTGGAAAACAGTAGAAGGTGAACTTTATTTAGCTGTTTCAGCCTTCCTGGAAAGGTGCCTGTATATCTTACCACAGGAAACGCTGGGGGTGGGAAAGGGGGCGTGGAATGAGAAAGAAGTTCCCCAAAACTGAGTAACGGTATTGGCAGGCGCCTGGATTTTCTGTGCGTGAGCTCAGGATCCAGAATAGCTGAGCTAACCCAGAGTCAGAGGCAGGACCCTCGGGGGTGTAGTGCGCGGGGAGGGGAGTTGGTTAGTTTTCAGTAAGCATTGAATTCTACTGGGAAGAGAGGAAATGAGGCCAGCCGATTGAGCTAGTCGTTGCTGTGCTGGCTTTTCTGCACGCACAGCAACTTTTCACAAGGGACAGATGTTGCTTCATAAAGAGCACGATCTCGTTAGCAAAGAAACCGCCCTCCCACGTTTCAATCTTTCCTCCGCAGTCTCCCACCTCCAGGCGTACCCCTAAATGAGAGGCAGGGACAATCTCTAAAACCACCAAAATCTTCACACGCAGAGCGAGAAACTACAAGTCCCAGGATGCAGGGCTGCCTCGGTCCCAAGGCGGACGGTATCCACCAGAGAAACTACAAATCCCAGAATGCAGTGCTGTCTCGGCTCTACGGATGCGTCTTTACAGTAATTGGAGCAGGGTCTGCGCGGCATGCTGGGAATCCAGAAGAGCTAGACTCGGATTGGTCGAAATTTGCCGGTGTCGTTCATAGGCTGGCCTACTATAGGGGAAGAGAGTAGGGCGCTACGCACTACCTCCAGACGGAAGTGAGCGACGCACTCTGCGTCCTCGCCTCACCAGGTACTGATCTCCCGCGCGTCGCAGAAAGCTGCTCTGACCCAGCGGAAGTAATTCTTTCGACTGCCCCGGAACCCACAGGAGCAGGCAGCTGGGGGCGGGGGGGCCGCCCTGGGATAGGGGCTGTGGCAGTACGCGGGGACCCGGCTGCGGTGGCTGCGGGGCTGACGATTGAGTCTCGGGCTGGGGCGGAAACGGAGCTCCGGGTAAGGGTGGAGGGCGAGGGAGGCCGAGACGGGACGAGCTCGCAATCCCACTTCCCACCCCTTCCCTTCTGGGCGGGGAAGGAACGGAAGCTGTTAACCTCTCTGGGCCTTCCCAGCCCCTGGTTTGGGGGAGGGGATGGCGGCGGGACCTTTCCTGGCGCCGCTCGGTGGGTTTGGAAAGAGGTGGAAGGAGGGGCAGCAGCCAGCGAGACTGGGCCTTCTCCGGGCTGAGCGCGGGAGGGTGGAGTTAGGAGCATGGTAGCCCTGTCGCTTTTTCTTACTGCTTTCCTCGTGTCCGCTCAGATTCGTTATTTTCTTGAAGCCAGTTCCTAGCCCAAGGAGAGGTCTCTCGCTTCTTCCAACTGCAATACCCGAGAAGTTTACCTTCTGGGTAACTCGTTGGGTGATCTATGCTCGACTTCATGAGTTGGGGGTTTCGTGCATCTATTGCCCGTCCAGTTTTGTCTGAAAGGAGGTATCTAGTGTGAAATATTGTGCCCACTGAGTTTCTCTTAAGGAACTGAGATCTATTTAGTAACATATAACTGTGGAGTTTGTGCCATTTTAGAGTGAGCATTTCTACTCCACATTGCTTTTAGTGTAGAAAACCGAAATTCTTTTTTAGAGGGCCGGGGGAGACAGACTTTTGCTCTTGTTGCCCAGGCTAGAGTGCGGTGGTGCGATTTCGGCTTGCTGCCACCTCTGCCTCCCAGGTTCAAGTGATTTTCCTGCCTCAGCCTCCCAAGTAGCTGGGACCAAGACGCATGCCACCACGCCTGACTAATCTTTCTATTATTAGTAGAGACGGGGTTTCGACATGTTGGCTTGGCCAGGCTGGTCTCGAACTCATGACCTCAAGTAATCTGCCCTCTGTCGGCCTCCCAAAGTGTTGGGATTACAGGCGTAAGCCACTGCGCATGGCCTTGAAATTCTTTAGTGTCTTAAAACCTCACTTTTTAACTGCCATCTTGGCTTTTTTTTTTTTTTTTTTTCTTTTTCTTTGCCTTTTTTTTTTTTTTTTTTTTTTTGAGACGGAGTCTTGCTCTGTCTTGAGGCTGGAGTGCAGTGGCGTGATCTCGGCTCACTGTAGCCTCGGTCCCCGGGGTTCAAGTTATTGTCCTGCCTCAGCCTATGGAGCAGCTGGGACTACAGGCGCGCACCACCACTCCCAGCTAATTTTGTAATTTTTTTTTTTTTTAATATAGATGGGGTTTCATCATGTTGGTCAGGCTGGACTCGAACTCCTGACCTCGGGTGATCCGCCCGCCTCCGCCTCCCAAAGAGCTAGGATTACAGGCATGAGCCACCCCACTCGGCTCCATATTTGCTTTTTGATCCCCGAAAGTTGTTTCCTTTTCTGTTCATTGACCTAAAATGACAAATCTCTGATCTCATTTACATTATAATCATGTTGAAACATAGCAGTTTACATGTGGATTTATTCATTCTGGAGATACAATGGCAACGAAATAGCTGTGGTACGTACTGTAATGGGTGTTTATTGTGTCTTGCCAATGATGATTTGGGGTCCCTGTTTAATTTTAAATGACCGTTCCTCTTTTACTTAAATATGAAATTTAATAACTACCATTCAAAAAATATACATGTATGCATTACTAGATGGTAATTCCCTAATATAATAGGCACTAGTTCACAGCCAGAAGTTATAGTGAGTCCTATACATCAAGTTCTAAAGTGATATTTAATTGTTTAAATCTTCTAAAATGTTTATCTGGTTTTTTTTGGTAGATTTTTTAGTACTGGAAAATAATCAAGAAAGTCTTTGCTATTATGCTCATATTTATTTTTGAGTCAGAGTCTCACTGTGTTCTGCACTCCCAGGCTGGAGTGCAGTAGTATGATCACAGCTCACTGCAGCCTCAACCTCTTGGGCTCAAACTATCCACCTGCCTCAGCCTCCCTAGTAGTTGGGACTATAGGTGCCCACCACCACACCCAGCTTATTTTTTGTTTGGGTGGCTCAAGTGGTCTTCCTACCTTGGCCTCCGAAAGTGCCGGAATTACAGGCATGAGCCACCAAATCTGGCCGGCTATGGTCATATTTATGTGTTAATGCATTTCAGCTAAACTGCTATCCTAAATTCTTTATTGTTCTGTTATTAAGTAAGAGCAGAAAAAGCCCATCCAGTAATGCCTGAATTTCAAGCCTCAGCGATTAGGAAAATAATAGTACATTCACTCAAGAAATATTTATTGAGCATCTACAAAGTGCCAGGCACTATTCTAGGCCTGCTGTCAAGGAACTTGAGGAAAGAAAGGATACGTGTAAGTAAGCGAGTATAATTTCAAGAAGTGATAAATGTGAAAAAAATATATAGCAACGTTAAGGGTTAGAGTGACTGGGATAGGGGTGTCTAATTTTGGTAGGATCATCAGGGAAGGAAGAGCTCTCTGACGAGTTGAAGTTTTACTTAGAGATCTAAATGACGAGAATTTAAAAGCTTTTGAGACAACAGCAATTACAAATGCAAAGACCTTGAGGTAAGAGTGAACTTGACTGATTTCGAGGAATACCAAAAAGGCCAGTGTGGCTGGAGCATAGTGAAGGAAGAGTGGTGGGAGACAAGATCAGGGTGGTAAGCAGGAAAGTAAATCAAATGTCCAGTTGAGATATGGTAATTTGAACTACAAGTGTAGAGTTGAAAGTGAGTAGTAGTCTGATTTGGAACGTAATTTGAAGCTGGAACCAAATGGGTTTAGCTTTCTTCCCAGGAATAAAATAAACAACAAAAAAAATGTTTTTTGAATAACCAATCATTTTTCCAAGCATCTGGGTAAACAGCAGTGCATGTACTGAAATGTGGAAGACTGGAAAGGGAGTATCAGTTTCTGAGATTGATAAATCAGAAGTTCTGTATGGGAATTACTGAGTTTGATAACTAGTAGGCACCTGAGAATATGTGCAGTAGAAAAGTTGTATATTCACGACTGGCACTCAGAAAAACTAGGGAGATGACTGGGAGTCATATTTTATAGATGATAACCTGTAGTCTGGAGGACATCAAATAGAGAATGTTAAATGGAGAAGGCAGATGACTGGGAGCACTCCAGTCAGAAGAGGAGCATACAGTAATGGAAGCAGAAAAGCCAGGAGTGTGTGACATCTGGAGTACTAAGGAAAAAATGTTTCATGATGGAGGGAGTAGGCAACTGTATAAAACACTGCTAAATGAGCATTAAAGATTGACCCTGTGACTAAGTGAAGTAGTTGAAATTTGATAAGAACCCCTAACATGGACTGGTGGGCCAAAAGGCTGATCAGAATAGGTTAAGAAGTAGATGGTAGATTGGTATGTGGATGGAAATAATGGCCATAGCAGAGTCTTTAGTTAGGTGAGGGGATAGCAATCATTGCTTAAGTGGAAAGATTGACCTTTGGTAGGAAGGACAGTTTTTATTCAATATTTTGAAATAGCAGGGTGGACAAAATGTATGTTATACAAAAACAGGAACGCTGAAGATGGAGAGACAAGGCAACTGAAGTGATTGGTTTCAGTTTATTTTTAGCCAATCTTTCTAAAGGTTCTGTTAATTATAATATGTAGAATCTATGATTAATACACATTATAAGTTGGGAATATCTGCTCATAATTTTAAAACTGAAACAAGGGGGTTTGTAGATATTATTTGAGAGAATAATTAGGTCATTTGCAGGGGTGAGGCAGACAGACTCAGTGAGAATATGCAGTACTCTGGAGCCCTTAAGTTCTGTGTTGTGGGAGGGCGACTCTGGGTAATAAACATGGGAAGCTGAGTTATAGGTGGTTGTCAGGGAAGGATGAATTTCAGATGGATTTAGTCATGATATAGTGGAGCCAGAGTGGATTTTTGGACATAATTGAGTCCAATTCTCTCATTTGGAAGATGAAGAAACAGAAGTCCTAT
Source organism: Rhinopithecus bieti (assembly GCF_001698545.2). Taxonomy (NCBI): domain Eukaryota; kingdom Metazoa; phylum Chordata; class Mammalia; order Primates; family Cercopithecidae; genus Rhinopithecus; species Rhinopithecus bieti. Next base: position 3,240,491 of record NW_016814631.1, on the reverse strand, counting down.
CACTTAATTTACCTGAGTCTCAAGATAGAAATGCCTAACAGAGTAGAAATTCAGATGTGGAGATGGGTTCAGGTCTATATAAGGTAGCCATTGACTTTCATTCAACAGGGCTAGTTCTTAATTTATGATAAGAGATAAAAGCTGTGGACCTCCTCATTCTGCTTACCCTGAACTGCACATAGGCACAAAATTGTTCTTACAGGTTCAAGGATTTGGGATTCTGCTGCTTATCTATGAACCTGGAGGAGTGGGGGACTGCAGATTAAGAACCCGCTAGAATAGGGTCAACAAGTTAGAACCACAGGCCACATCTGACCCACTACCTGCTTTTATACTACCCGCAAGCTAAGAATGCTAAGAATGGTTTTTAAATTTTTTAATAGTTGGACAAAAATTCGAAGTAAATATGTATTTTATAACATGAAAATTATAGGCTAATGCAGTGGCTCACGCCTGTAATCCCAGCACTTCTCGAGGCCAAGGTGGGCAGATTACCTGAGGTCAGAAGTTTGAGACCAGCCTGACCAAATAGTGAAATCCCATCTCCACTAAAAATACAAAAAATTAGCTAGGCGTGGTGGTGCATGCCTGTAATCCCAGCTACTCAGGAGGCTGAGGCAGGAGAATCACTTGAACCTGGGAGGCGGAGGTTGCAGTGAGAGCCAGGGTTGCGCCACTGCACTCCAGCCTGGGTAACAATAGTGAAACTCTGTCTTAAAAAAACAAAAAGAAAGAGCAAATTATATAAAATTTACCTTTTTTTGGCCCATAAATAAAGTTTTGTTGGATCATAGCCACACTCAGTCGTTTAAATCTTGTCTGTGGCTGCTTTTGCACTCCAGTGGCAGAGTTGGAATAGTTGTAACAGAGACCTTACAGCCTGCTAAGCAAACAGTATTTACTTTCTGGTCCTTTAGTGTGTCATCCACCACACTAAAAATGTAAATTCCAGGATACGGGTGGAGGAGAGGTTGTTGGATTTATTTTGTCCACAGATTCCTCCCAAGCATGTAGAGCAGTGCCTGGCACATGGTAGGCCCTTGATACATATGGGAATGAACCTCTGGTTCAAAAATAGAATAATGGCCAGTGTTCTAATGTGTGCTGGGCAGTATTGTGAGTGCTTTTATATGTAAAGCCATTTATTATTCAGAACAGCTCTGTAAGGTAGATGCTGTATTATCCTCATTTTACCGTTGAGGAAACTAGGCACAGAAAGATTAGGTTAGTTTTCCCACAGTGATATAGCTAGGAGCTTGACTGATTTTAAGCACTGCATTATATAGAGGGCTGAAATCAAGTCTTCAGAAATGATAGAAAGCAGCAAAAGGATAGATGGGAGTGATGAAACAGGGTAATGTAGCAAAGAAGGAATACATTCCTCTGTAGCGTTGTTTACTATTAAGGCATTCAAGACCCATGTCTTGGACTGGGTGTGGTGGCTCACACCTGTAATTGCAGCACCTTGGGAGGTCAAGGCAGGAGGTTTACTTGAACTTATTTCGAGACCAGCCTGGGCAACACAGGGAGACCTCTACTTAAAAAAAAAAAAATTTAGCCAGGCTTGGTAGCAGGCTACTCAGGAGGCTAAGGTGGGAGAATCCTTTGCGCTCAGGAGATTGAAGCTGCACTGAGCCAGGATTGCACCACTGTACTTCAACCTGGGTGACAGAGCAGGAACCTGTCTCAAAAAAAAAAGACCCATGGCTTAGTCAGTATCTCAATGTGTGCTCCTTATGTGTATCGCTGTTTCCCTCTTTGATAAAGTCCAACTTCCCAAACTCTCACCTCTTTTCCTATTTTCCTACACTCTCTTCTTGACTCACTCCTCTGGCCAGACTGGTCTCCTTGCCATTCTCCCTCCATAAAAGGCTCTTCCTTCAGATATCTGTGACTCATTCCCTTGCTTTCTTCAGGTCTCTGTTAATGTTAGTTCTTCACCATGCTGTATGAATTATTTTATTTTGGTTTTCTGTCCCCGCCATTCTTCCCATGAGGTTGGAATCTTTGTTATGTTCATCTCAGTCCCCAGTGCCTAGGCGAGCATCTAGCATACTAACCCTTGGTAAATATTTATTGAATGAATGAATTTGTAAACTGATTTCCAACAACACTGAATTGCATTATGTGCCCCAAGCTGTCTGACTCAGGTCATACTGTTCACTTTGCCTGGATCTCCCTCGCTTTCCAGTTTTGCCTGGTAAAAATACCTCTACCAGCTTGCAGTGAGCTGAGATCGCGCCACTGCACTCCAACCTGGGCAGCAGAGTGAGACTCTGTCTCAAAAAAAAAAAAAAAAACCTCCATCCATCGAGACCCAGATCAAAAGCTACTTTCCTTTTATAGCTGTTCACTTAACAGATTTTCTGTTGCAGATTTGTAGTCTCATATTTCCTTTCTTTGGGATGACCAACTCTTATTCCTTCTCTGTTAGTATTTGCATATCTAGAGAATTTGGGTTAATTTTATTACTGGTGTCACTTTTGAAAGCTTAATTAGGCAGAAAACCATCCTAGAGTGATGATATCTTTGGAGTTAAGGTAAAGTAAACTTCAGAAATGCTATCATTTTTAAAAATTCTAGCTTTAATATAACCTACATATGGTGAAATGCTAATTGTACCATTTAGTTTTGACATTTTTATCACTCTAGAATGTTCCTCTCTAATCACTTGCTGAGCTATCATCATTGGTTTGTTTTGCCTGTTGTATAATTTTATATAAATCGGATAATACAGTTTATACTTTTTTGTTTGGCTTTTCCACTTAGTGTAATATTTTTATATTCTTCCGTGTTGTATCAGTAGATCATCCCTTTTTGTGAATAGTATTGCTCTGTATGAATGTACCACAGCTTATTTATCCATTCTCCTATTATGATGGACTCCCCATCAGCAGTGTATGAGAGTTCATTTGCTCCACATCCTATCCAGCATTTAATGTTGACGGTCTTTTTAATTTTAGCTATACTGGTGGCTGTATAGTAGTATTTCGTTGAAGTTTTGAGTTTCGTTTCACTGATAAGTAATAATGTTGAGCACTTTTTAATGTGTTCATTCAATTCTTCTGTCCAACTTTAATTGGATTTTTTTTATTGACATACAGGCATTTTTTAATTTACTCTGGATGGAAAGCCATTGTCAGATATGTGTTGTGAATATTTTTTTCCGATTCGTGGCTTGACTTTTCATTTTTGTCATTTTCTTTTGGTTTTGAGGGGGTTTTTTGGTTTGTATTTGAGACAGAGTCTTACTGTTGCTCAGGCTGTAATGCAGTAGAACCATCATGGCCTGCTGCAACCCCAACTTCCCTGGGCTCAGGTGATTCTCCCATCTCAGCCTCCCAAATACATGGGACTACACGCATGCACCACCATGCCCAGCTAATTTTTTTTTTTTTTTTTTTTTTTTTTTTTGAGACGGAGTCTCGCTCTGTCGCCCAGGCTGGAGTGCAGTGGCCAGATCTCAGCTCACTGCAAGCTCCGCCTCCCGGGTTCACGCCATTCTCCTGCCTCAGCCTCCCGAGTAGCTGGGACTACAGGCGCCCGCCACCTCGCCCGGCTAATTTTTCTATTTTTTATAGAAACTGTTTCACCACTATGTTGCCCAGGCTGGTCTCAAACTCCTGGGCTTAAACATTCGGCTTGCCTCGGCCTCCCAAAGTGCTGAGACGTGTGAGCCATGATGCCCAGCTGTGGTAGTTGATGAACAGAAATTTTGTTTTGGAGAAATCCAGTTTATCAAGTTTTTCATTTACAATTTGTGCTTTTTGCATCTTTTCTGAGATTTTTGTTTTGTTTTTTGAGAGAGTCTCGCTCTGTACAGGCTGGAGTGCCTGGCTGGTCTCAAATTCCTGACTTCAAGTGATCTCCCTCCCAGAGTGCTGCGATTGCAGGTGTGGGCCACTGCACCTGGCCGCTGAGAAATCTTTGCCTACAGTGAGGGTATGAAAATAATTTGTTTTCTTTTGGTAGCCTTATTTTGCATTTTAAGTTGAATTCTGTGAACCATCTGAAATTGATTTTTGTGTATGGTTTAACAGTGAGCTTCTAATCCATATGGCTATTGTTCCAGCTTCCTTCGTTGAAGAGACTGTCCTTTCTCGCCATACACTTTCACTCACTTTTCCAGTATAAGGATTCAGGAAGTCTGTTTTTTTTTTGTTTTGTTTTTGGTTTTTTTTGGCCATTTATAATTTGATATGAAACGACTGCAGCCCACCAAAATATAAATAACCATCATTCACTATCCAGGGACCACTTAACATTACTGTGATTGCCTGTTGCAGTCCACACTACCATATGTAATACTTCTTTTTTTTTTTTTGAGATGGAGTTTCACTCTTGTCACCCAGGCTGGAGTGCAGTGGCACGATCTCGGCTCACCGCAACTTCCGCCTCCTGGGTTCAAGCCATTCTCCTGCCTCAGCCTCCCGAGTAGCTGGGATTACAGGCACCCACTACTACACCCAGCTAATTATTGTATTTTTCGTGGAGATGGGGTTTCACCATGTTGGTCAGGCTGGTCTCGAGCTCCTGACCTCAGGTGGTCCACCCATCTTGACCTCCCAAAGTGCTAGGATTACAGGCATGAGCTGCCGCGCCTGGCCCATATGTCATATTTCTGATTGGTCATTTGTGGCTGGTCTAAAATACAGTTCTTAAGTATCAGAGATTTCTTCTGATCAAAATTCCTTAAGCCCCACAATACATGACAGATCATAGGACTGGCATTTATGAGAGTGTGTTACTAGAAATCGAGACCCTGCTAATGAGATATTATAACATTGATTACTGGGTATTACTAGATGAGTCGTCATTTTATTACTAAAAGTTTGACCATTTTGAAGAACAGTTCAGCTGTTACTAAGTATTAGCTGTCAGAAACAGATTGGAAATTGAGATCAATGCTTTTACTTTGTGTTTTAATTTTAATTTTTTTTTAGAGCTCCCCTCAAGATAGAAGTGTGTTTACTTTAATGACCTGATAGAATTCTTAGTAAAAACAGAGAACTTCCCTCTTTGACCCACTGCCACTGAAGACAAAACTGAAACAACGAGCTCAGAACAGAAACTCAGAGTCTTAATGCTAAGAGAGCAGCTAGCTTTAATGCTAGGAAATTTGAGGACATATCAAATAATTAACATCTTCAAACAACTGTATCTGTTCTAAGAAACATGAAATTCCAGAAATCTTGTACATGTTTCATACACTCGCATATATTATTAACAGTTACGGTAGTGGGTACATAATTGGGAGACTACTATTTTAGGTATCCTAATTTTATAAGATGCCTGTGTCCTGTAATTTTTTTTTTTTTTTCTCGAGACAGAGTCTTGCTCTGTCACCCAGGCTGGGCAGCAGTGGCATGATCTCGGCTCACTGCACCCTCTGCCCCCGAGAGGTTGCTTAAGCAATTCTCCTGCCTCAGCCTCCAGAGTAACTGGATTACAGGCGCACGCCACCCCACACCCAGCTAATTTTGTTTTGTTTTGTTTTGTTTTGAGATGGAGTTTCGCTTTTGTTATCCATGCTGGAGTGCCATGGCACGATCTCGGCTCACTGCAACTTCGGCCTCCCAGGTTCAAGTGATTCTCCTGCCTCAGCCTCCCGGGTAGCTGGGATTACAGGCATGTGCCACCACACCCAGCTAATTTTGTATTTTTAGTAAAGACGGAGTTTCTCCATGTTGGTCAGACTGGTCTCAAACTCCCAACCTCAGGTCATCCGCCTGCCTTGTCCTTCCAAAGTGCTGGGATTACAAACATGAACCACCATGCCCAGCCCATGAAGCCTTTTTTTTTTTTTGGAGATAGAGTCTTGCTGTGTTGCCAGGCTGGAGTGCAGTGGCGCAATCTCGGTATACTGCAACCTCTGCCTCCCGGGTTCAAGCAATTCTCCTGCCTCAGCCTCAACCTCCAGAATAGCTGGAACCACAGGCTCCCGCCACCACACCCAGCTAATTTTTGTATTTTTAGTAGAGGTGGGTTTTCATCATGTTGGCCAGGATGGTCTCCTTCTCTTGACCTCATGATCCACCCACCTCGGCCTCCCACAGTGCTGGGATTACAGGCATGAGCCATGTACCCAGCCCCATCAAGCATTTTTATACCTGTGTAAGCCAGTTGTATTCTTTTTTCTGGTATTTTTCCAGAGTTCGTGGATTTTTTACATTTGAGTCTTTAATCTGTAGTGTATTTTTGTGAGTGATCTGTAAAGTATTTGTTGTTAAACACACACATACACAGAAAAACTTGAAGAGATTAATGTTTATATGTAACACCCTAAAAGCATAATGACGTCTTAGGCCATTGTTCATGTTCTTTCTTCTGCCTAGAACTATTCTCAATCCAACGATTCCCTTATGACTGGCGTTTACCTGCCCAATTCATATTTCCAGAATTCAGCTCTGTCATGCAATAGATGTTCAAGCTGAGATTTTTGTCTCCTCAAACTTAGATTTCTTTAGATAACGTATGGGTTAGGTCCAAACGTAATCATATTTTAAATATTTCTAACTTCTACCTAAGAATTAGGAATTTTAACTCTTAATGTTGATTTTCCCTTTCAATGTTGGGAGAAAGGGTGGGTCTCTTCTTCCTCTGCTTAATCTCTATTGTATAAAATGATGGAATTGATTTACTACATTAACTCTGTAGAAAAACTGTTGCTACCCAAAGGGCTCCTAAGATGTGACTTTGCATTGTTGCTTAGCTACTGCTAGTTAAATAAACATCCTCAATGTTTTATTCTAGAGATTTTCCAGGTAGAAGAGTTGGCCCTTGAAATTCTTGTACTTCAATCTTTCTAGCGTTTTTTCTTTTCTTGTTTTTTAAAAGAGTAATTACAAAGCAGTATAATGAAAAGAAAATAATAATGGCTGTTGTGAATTCTTAAATTGTGTAATATCATAAAATGACAGTACTATTTTTAAATTTTAGAGAACTATTTGAGGATTTACATCAGTAGCTGTTGGGAATTGTGGCAATTAAGTTTAACTGGAGCCAGAATTTTTTTACTGTGGCAGTAGGCAATAATGGAAGGAATGGAATGTGGGCTGTGAAGTCAGACCTACCTAGGTTTAAATCCTAATGATGCCACTTAAGCTGTAGAAGCCTTGAGCAAGTAGCAGACTCTTCCAGTTTTGCTCATCTCTAAAATCAGAATAATTCCCTTATGAAAGAGTTGTTTTTAAATAAGATGGGCCAGACACAGTGGCTCACACCTGTACTCCCAGCACTTTAGGAGGCTGAATTGCGTGGATCACTTGAGGTCGGGAGCTGAGACCAGTCTGGCTAACATGGTGAAATCCCGTCTCTACTGAAAATACAAAAATTAGCCAAGCATGATCCCATGCACCTGTAGTCTCAGCTACTCGGGAGGCTGAGGCACAAGAATCGTTTGAACCCAGAAAGCAGAGGTTGGCCAAGATCACGCCACTGCACTCTGGCCTGGGCCAAAGAGTGAGACTGTCTCAAAACAAAACAAACAAACAAATAAATAAATAAAATAATGTATATAAGGCATTTAGTACAATGTTTACCACTTATTAGGCCTGCAAAATGTTCATCGTATTTCATTGTTACTGCTGCCTGTTTTCTCTGCTTTATCTCGCATTGGAAATGGTACTTTGGGAGGCTGAGGCAAGTGGATCACCTGAGGTCAGGAGTTCGAGACCAGCCTGGCCAACATGGCGAAACCTGGTCTTTACTAAAATACAAAAATTAGCCAGGCATGGTGGCAGACACCTGTAATCCCAGCTACTCAGGAGGCTGAGGCAGGTGAATCGTTTGAACCTGGGAGGCAAAGGTTGCACTGAGCTGAGATCACGCTACACACTCCAGCCTGGGCAACACAGCAAGACTCCCTCTCAAAAAAAAAAAAAAAGGTACTTTTGAATATCTGTCTCCATGCTTAGCAAGTGTTCTAGACTAAGATTTGATTTCTACTCCTGCTCTGTCACTACCTGAAACAAATTGTTTAGCCTCTCTACATGGATGACATTATTCAAACCTGAGGCATTAGAGAGGTTACCTGCAAGTTCCTTTTCTGCTCTGAAGTGTTATGGTTCATTTTCTTTTTCCTTCTCTCTTTTTTTTTTTTTTTTTTTTTTGAGACAGAGTCTCGCTCTGCCGCCCAGGCTGGAGTGCAGTGGCCAGATCTCAGCTCACTGCAAGCTCCGCCTCCCGGGTTCACGCCATTCTCCTGCCTCAGCCTTCCTAGTAGCTGGGACTACAGGCGCCCGCCACGTCGCCCGGCTAGTTTTTTGTATTTTAGTAGAGACGGGGTTTCACCATGTTAGCCAGGATCGTCTTGATTTCCTGACCTCGTGATCCGCCCGTCTCGGCCTCCCAAAGTGCTGGGATTACAGGCTTGAGCCACCGCGCCCGGCCTTGATCCTTCTCTTAATGCCAGAAATAAAATTTGTCAGGAATTTCTTAGAGCTGGATAGTTAGGAAATGCTTTTTTCTGTAAATGACGTAAAAAAGAGTATCAGTATGAATAAGGTCCTCCTCTGAATAAATGCTGTAGTATATTATTAAAATACAAATTACTGAGAAAGTGAAACATTTTCTTTAGCAATCATCTTGTTATTTTGTCAAATTTATAATTTCTCAAAAAATTGTAAATTTTAACCACTTTATTGTTAAATTTCAAAACTTAGGTAGCCTGTATATGGAAGAGATGGAAGCATAAAAATATGTATGTGTATGCTTATCTAAGTAAAGAGCAAGACTTCTCTTTTTTCTTATTTATTTATTTCTATATTTATTTTAGAGATAGGGTCTCAATATATTGTCCAGGCTGGTATCAATCTCCTGGGCTCAAGCAGTCCTCCTGCCTCGGCCTCCCAAAGTGCTGGGATTACAGGTGTGAGCCACTGTACCCAGCCCTGTGCTTTTTTATTCTCATGGAAGTTACTTCATGTCCTTGGTTATTATATCATGCCATTCATTCAAGCAAATATTTGCTTATTGTCTACTACTGTGTACTAAATACAAGATCCAGAACTTGCTGTGTCCTCCCTGTGTTAAGTCAGTATGCATCATCCTTCCAGCACATTGATGTGTACCATAACAAGGTGTACAGAGCATTGCTAACCTCAAAAGCTCACTTGAGCCTTGGTGTCCAGGGATTTTCTTGGGGTTTCATTCTGTAGACATGATTGATGAGTCATAAGCAACAAGACTGAGCTCAGTCTTCAGCACACCTCCAACTGGAGGTGATGGTGATATCAAAAAAGGCATCTCGGAACCCTTTGTCCTTAGTCCTCTTGTTAAACTATCCAAAGGCCCACTGTGAGTTACCTGTTTAACGTAAACTACCAGGACCCATGATGAATAGCAGAGACTTGCATCACCAGGGAAATTCCAAGGATTTAGAGGCCGTATCTCAAAACGAGGATCAGAAACCAGCCAACTTCTTTGTTATACAACAGGACTGATAGTTTTGTTCGGATTTTCAGCAGAGTCCTTTACCTAGAAAAAGAATAAAGGACCTCTGCCTTAGAACACCTCAGTATGGCAGTTTTTTCTTGATAATTATGTTCTGTGTATGTATTTTAATGGAATGAACATTTTTACATGTCTGTTACTTTTAACATGTCACACTTATAACCTCTTCAACAACCCTACCCCCAATCAATTTATAATGATTATGTTTCTATTTTAAGTAGTCTTTTTCCAATTCAAAAGTGCCAACTGATTAAGCTCTCAAAGCATTTTGGTATTCAATTGATTTTATTAAAGTGCAGTGTTTTTGCTGTGTAGGAATGGTGAGCTCGTAATGTAACCAGGAGGGAGAGTTCTTAAACTTTTAACACCAAGGACATATTAAATAACAGTGAGTGAAAACTTGTCTCTTACAACATTAATCTTAATATGATATTGTTATATTTTCAGGAAGCTACTAAAGTTCCTGGGGAAGCAAAGTAGAATTTCATAAGAACAAAATGGGTAAGCTAAAGATAATTAATTTTGTGTTTTAACTAGTAGAAACCGGTTTTTTGTTTCAGAGATCTTCAAAATCAGTGAACGCAAGTGAAATTTCAGTAGACTGAAATTAGTTGTCCATATCAACAGCTTATTTTTACTAGACAGTCATGCCCTGCATAATGATGTTTCAGTCAGTGTTGAACCACATGTGTGACATGGTCTCATAAAGATTATAATAGAGCTGAAAAATTCCTGTTGCCTACGGTGACATCTTGATGATCTTGTCCTTGTGTAGGCCTAGGCTAATGTGTGATTGTGTCTTAGTTTTAACAAAATATTTAAAAGTAGAACAAAAATTACAATTTTTTAAAATAGAAAAAAGCATATAGAGTAAGGATATAAAGAAAAATTATGCTGGGTACAGTGGCTCATACTTATAGTCCCAACTGCCTGAAAGGCTGAGACAAGAGAGTTGCTTGAGTGAGCCCAGGAGTTCAAGGCAGAAATAAACCGTGATTGTGTGACTGCACTCCAGCCTGAGCAGGTAAATTTACTGTAGCCTAAGTGTATAGTATTTATGAAGTCTGTAGTAGTATAGTACTGTGTTAGACCTTCACATTCACTCACCACTCACCCAGAGCAATTTCCAGTCCTGCAAACTCCATTCTTGGTGAGTGCCTTATACAGGTACACCTTTTAAACTCTTTTGTGCTATATTTCTGCTGTACCTTTTCTATGTTTCGATACACAAATACCATCATGTTAGAGTTGCTTGCAGTATTCATACAGTAACATACTGTACAGGTTTGTAGCCTAGGAGTAGTAGGCTACACCATATAGCCTAGGTGTAAGTACACTCTAGATTTAGTAAGTATCCTCTTAGGATGTTTGTGTTACAACAAAATTGCCTAATGATGCATTTCTTGTCTTGGAAGGTATCTCCATCATTAAGCAATGCATGACTGTATATTCCTGATAGGCAGATCAGTAATAATATCGTGGTAACTCCAATTTGTGATTTTTAGTGAGTAATTTTACCTTAAGAAATTTGAAACTTTCACGACAAACATGAAATGGTTTCTGTTGCAAAAAATATTAGAAGCATAAATTGAAATAATAACCATTATTACTTTCTTTTAGAGGTTGGCAAAACTGCTAAAATCTATATGCTTGAATAGTCTATAATTTAGAAACTACTTACATCTTTATGGATCCTCCAGCTTTTTATGAAAAATTAGACAAAAAAGGATACTAACATAGCTTTCACCAGATTGTTAATGTTTTGCCACATTTGCTTTCGTATGTGTGTATGTGTGTGTGTTCATACTGTAGAGTTGGCAAAACTCCATCTCAGTCCTCTTAGGGTCCTGGCTGGGTCTGAGAATTAAATCAACATAACATAGATAAACATTTATTACATAACATAAGATGACATAACATAGATGAATATTTATTACACGTTTTACATGGAACAGAAGCCCTTTTTAAAAAAACAAAGACCAAAGCCAGGCATGGTGGTGCATGCCTGTTTCCCAGCTACTTTGGAGGCTGAGGCAAAAGGATCTCTTGAACCCAGGAGTTCCAGGTTACTGTGAGCTATGATTGCACCACGGCGCTCCAGCCTGGGTAACAGAGCAAGGCCCTGTCTCTTAAAAAAAATAAACCATAAATAAATAACTAGTCCGGGTGCAGCAGCTCATCCCTGTAATCCCAGCACTTTGGGAGGCCAAAGCAGGTGGATCACTTGAGGTCAGGAGTTCGAGACATCCTGGCCAATATGGTCTACTACTAAATACAAAATTTAGCCGGGCATGGTGATGGGTGCCTGTAATCCCAGCTGCTGGGGAGGCTGAGGCAGGAGAACCTCTTGAACCTGGGAGGTGGAGGGAAGTTGCAGTGAGCCAAGATTGTGCCACTGTACTCCACGACAAGAGTGAGACTCCGTCTCAAAAAATAAAAAATAAATAAATAAATAAATAGGCGGGTGGGTGGATGGATGGATGGATGACTATAGATGGATAGATAAAAACATTTTTAAATTATCATACTGCATTAACTTGTCTCTTTAGTCTCTAAATAGTTTTCTACTTCAAAGACTGTTCCTCAATTTAAATTTGTCTGGTTGTTGTGATTTGATTCAAATATTTTTGGCAGTGGTAGCACATGTGGGATTTTGAGATTTATATTAATTTTGATTTTAGAGATTTCTGAATTAATTGTTTAACAAATGGGTATCTTGTGGCCGAACAGTACTTCTGCTTCCTTCTGGAAGTACTTCTTCATCCTTCTGCTTTTTTCTAGGGCTTCCTAAGTTTTTAGAATAAACCGTAAGCTATTTTATTTCACATGTTAATAATTATAAAAGTTAAAATTCTGTTATAGTACAAAATTGTAAAAATTAAGGAGATTTTTACTCGCGTATGTAACTTTTACACTCTGTGTATGTGGCTACTGTGACTGAAGCCAGTACAGCAGCAATGGCGGTAGCAGAGTAACATCTGTGTACTCTGTCTCCTCATGTCAGCTTTGGGTTTTTTTGGGGACCAATATTTTGTCCGTATTAATTACTTTTAATCTTGCATGAATTTAAACTGAGTATTGTTTAAATGTGTACTTTGATCATTATTTTTAACCATCAAGTGTGAAATGCTGAGTAAAAGAAATCTTAACTTTTAGAATTTGGGGCTTGTCAAAGGAAGTTGAGCTCACATGGCATATAAGCACTGATTTGTACATCTGCTATACATCTTATTTTTAAAAATGAATATTTCAGGTGACAGAATTAAAGTCATACCATTTAAATATTTCATCTTAGTCTTCAAATTTGAATGGGCTGCTTTGGTTACAAAACAACTGTTGATACCTCCTTGAAAAATACTAGTAAATTTTCACTGAAGTAGCATTCTTAAATCTACAGTTTGTTCTGATATTGGAAGATGTTTATAGAGAAGTATAAAACAAGGAGTTGAAAACTATTAAAGTCTTGGTGACTATTATAATACCTTTCAGAAATGTTTCTGGTCTGAGTTCTTCAAATATTAACCTTGTTAATAAACCTTTTATTTATTTATTTGAGGCAGAGTTTTGCTCTGTCACCCAGGCTGGATTTTTGTATTTTTAGTAGAGACAGGGTTTTACCATGTTGACCAGGCTGGTCTTGAACTCCCGACCTCAGGTGATCCGCCTGCCAAAGTGCTGGGATTACAGGCATGAACCACTGCGCCTGACCAAACCTGTTTATTTTTAATACATTGTGTGATTCAAAAATTGTTTTACTACTTACTTTACTTTAGATGGAGAGGAGAAAACCTATGGTGGCTGTGAAGGCCCTGATGCCATGTATGTCAAATTGATATCATCTGATGGCCATGAATTTATTGTAAAAAGAGAACATGCATTAACATCAGGCACGATAAAAGCCATGTTGAGTGGCCCAGGTAAGCACAGTTCTGTCTTTTTCTTCATATGTTCACTTTTAATGTTTGATGGATGTTTGTAAGTTGAATTAAATGATTCAGCATTTAAAGAGAGTACGTCTTCTAACATTGTTGTATGATTATGTTTTTGTTTTTTTCTTTGTTTGTTTGAGAGAGACAGAGTTTCGTTCTGTTGCCCAGGCTGGAGTGCGATGGTGTGATCTCAGCTCACTGCAACCTCCCCTCCTGGGTTCAGGTGATTCTCCTGCCTCAGACTCCCGAGTAGCTGGAATTACAGGTGTGTGCCACCATCCCTGGCTAACTATTGTGTTTTTAGTAGAGATGGGGTTTCACCATGTTGGCCAGGCTGGTCTTGAATTCCTTACCTCAGGTGATCCGCCCATCTCAGCCTCCCAAAGTGCAGGGATTACAGGCATGAGCCACCGTGCCTGGCCTTTGGCTTGATTATGTTGCCATGGGAAAAAATTGATTTCTGCCATTTTCTGTTTTCAGTTATTTATTCTATACGTTTCAACAAGACTGAATGGATTTCCCTACATTAGTTTCCATAGTCAGCCTTTTTTTTTTTTTTTTTTTTTTTTTTTTTGAGATGGAGTCTCACTCTGTCGCCCAGGCTGGAGTACAGTGGTGACATCTCGACTCACTGCAACCTGCAACCTCCGCCTCCCAGGTTCAAGTCATTCTGCCTCAGCCTCCCGAGTAACTGGGATTACAGGCGCCTGCCACCATGCCTGGCTAATTTTTTGTATTTTTAGTAGAGGCAGGGTTTCACTATATTGGTCAGGCTGGTCTTGATCTTCCGACCTCAGGCGATGCGCCCGCCTCAGCCTCCCAAAATGCGGGGATTATAGGCATGAGCCACTGCACCCGGCCCATTGTCAGCCTTTTAACCACAGACTGGTGATCTGTGTTCCTAGCTAGATAAAAAGTTTATCTTTACAAGTTGCCACCTTCCAAATCTCTATTCTTTTTTTTTTTCATTTTGAGATGGTGTCTTGCTCTGCCACCCAGGCTGGAGTGCAGTGGTGGCATCTCAGCTCACTGCAACCTCCGCCTTCCAGGTTCAAGCAATTCTCATGCCTCAAGCCTCCCAAGTAGCTGGGACTACAGGTGCCCACCACCACTCCTGGCTAATTTTTTGTATTTTTAGTAGAGACAGGGCTTCACTGTGTTAGCCGGGATGGTCTCATCTGACCTCGTGATCCACCTGACTCAGCCTCCCAGAGTGCTGGGATTACAGGCGTGAGCCACCTCACCCAGCCCAGATCTCTATTCTTAACATTTTTTTCTCAAAGTAAAATTCACATAATGTAAAAGCAGCTGTTTTAAAGTGTACAATTTAGTGGCATTTACTACATTCACAATATTTTGCAACCATCATCTCTATCTAGTTCCAAAACATTTTATTACTCCAAAAGCAAGCCCCATACTCATTAGCTGTCACTATCCCTTCCCATTCTCTACCCTCAGTGTCTGACCACCACCAGTCTGCTTTCTAATTTACCTATTCTGGACATTTTGTATAAATTGAATCATACAGTATATGGCCTTTTGTATCTGGCTTTTGTTATTTTTCATGTTTCCAAGGTTCATTTATGTGGTGCATTTACAGTACTTCTTTCTTTTTTATGACTGAATAATATTCCATTCAGCCAGATGTGAATATACCACAATTTGTTTATTCATCAGTTGATAAATATTTGGGTTGTTGACACATTTTGGCTACCATGTATAGTTCTGTGAACATTTGTGTACAAATAATTGAATACCTGCTTTCAGTTCTTTTGGATGTCTTCTTAGGAGTGTAGTTGCTTGATTATATGACAATTCTGTTTAACTTTTGGAGGGGCCACAAAACTCTTTCCATAGTGGCTGAATTGTTTTACATTTCTACCAACAGTGTGCAAGGGTTCCAGTTTGTATACATCTTAGCCAATATTTGTTATTGTCCTTTTTTTTTTTTTTTTTGAGACGGAGTTTTGCTCTCGTCCAGGCTGGAGTGCAATGGTCAGATCTTGGCTCACTGCAACCTCCACCTCCCAGGTTCAAGCAATTCTCCTGCTTCAACCTCCCGAGTAGCTGGGATTACAGGCATGCACCACCATGCCTGGCTAATTTTGTATTTTTAGTAGAGATGGGGTTTCTCCGTGTTAGTCAGGCTGGTCTCGAATTCCCAACCTCAGGTGATCCACCCGCCTCTCAGGTGATCCGCCCACCTTGGCCTCCCAAAGTGCTGGGATTACAGGTGTGAAGCTGCTATCTTAATGGGTGTGAAGTGGTTATCTGGTGGGTTTTTGTTTGTTTAGTGGTGGTGGTGGTTTTTTGAGATAGTCTCACTCTTACCCAGGCTGGAGTGCAGTGGCACAATCTCCACTCACTGCAGCTTCCACCTTCCAGGTTAAAACGATTCTCATGCCTCAGCCTCCAGAGTACCTGGGGTTATAGGTGCATGCCACCACGCCCAGCTAACTTTTTGTATATTTGGTAGAGACGGGATCTCGCTGTGTTGGCCAGGCTGGTCTTGAAAACTCCTGGCTTCAAGTGATCAGCCCTCCTCGGCCTCTCAAAGTGCTGGGATTACTGCCACCACACCCAGCCTATCTGGTGATTTTGATTTGCATTTCCTTAATGACTAATGATGTTGAACATTATTTAATACACTTCCTAGACATTTTTGTATCTCCTTTGGAGAAATGTCTATTCAAGTATTTTGCCTATTTTTGAATTGGATAGTTTGTATTTTTGTTGTTGAATTATGAGAGTTCTTTATTAATTCTCAGTAGTAGACCCTTATCAGATACATGATTTGCTAGTATTTTCTCTCATTCCATAGATTTTTTTTTTTTTTTTTTTTTTTTTTTTTTGGAGATCGAGTATTGCTCTTGTCACCCAGGCTGGAGTGCAGTGGCTCAACCTTGCTCACTACAAGCTCCGCCTCCTGAGTTCATGCATTCTCCTGCCTTCAGCCTCCTGGAGTAGCTGGGACCACAGGCACCCGCCACCATGCCTAGCTAATTTTTTTTGTCTTGTTTAGTAGAGACGGGGTTTCACTGTTGTTAGCCAGGATGGTGCCTCAACTCTTCTGTCCTCGGTGATCCGCCCATCTTCGGGCCTCCCAAGAGTTGCTTGACGATTACAGGCGTGAGCCACCGTGCCTTTTATTATGGTGTCATTAGAAGCACATTTTATTTTATTTTTTTTTTAATTAATTAATATCTTTATTTATTTTGAGACAGAGTCTCGCTCTGTTGCCCAGGCTGGAGTGCAGTGGCACAGTCTCAACTCACTGCACCCTCTACCTCCCGGTTCAACCAGTTCTCCTGTCTCAGCCTCCTGAGTAGCTGGGATTACATGTGCCCACCACCACACCTGGCTTATTTTTGTATTTTTAGTGGAGACGGAGTTTCACTGTGTTGGCCAGACTGGTCTTGAAATCCCAGCCTCAAGTGATCCACTCGCCTTGGCCTTCCAAAGCTTTAATTTTGAAGTGTAACTTATTTTTCCTTTGGTTTTTCTGTCATATATAAGAATCTGTTGTCAAGTCTAACCCTGTGTTTTCCCAAACTGTGTTTTCTTATAGGCGTTTTATGGGTTTGGCTCTTTAATTTAGGTCTTTGGTCTTAAGTTAATTTTTGTTTATCCTGTGAGGTAAGAGATCAGCTTCATTCTTTTGCATGTGGCTCTTCCACTACCATTTATTGAAGAGACTGTTTCCTCGAGGCATCCTTGTTAAAATTCAGTTGACTGTAGATATTTGTATTTCTGGGCTCTCACTTATATTCCATTGATCTATATGTCTGTCCTTATGCCAGTACCACGCTGTTTTGATTACTGTAGCTTTGTAGTAAGTTTCAAAATCAGAAAGTATGAGGCTTCCAACTTTGTATTTCTATTTCAAGATTGTTTGGGCTATTTGGGACCCCTTGCAATTCTTTCTGGTTTTGTCTTGTTTTTTGTTGTTGTTGTTGTGGGGTTTTTTGTTTGTTTTTGAGATAGGGTCTTGCCGTGTTGCCCAGGCTGGAGTATAGTGGCACAAGCCCTCCTAGGCTCAAGCAGTCCTCCCACCTCAACCTCCTGAGTAGCTGGAACCACAGGCATGCACCTTTTTTAAAATTTTATTTTCTGTAGTGATGTTGCCCAGGTTGATCTTGAACTCCTGGGCTCAAGCAGTCCTCCCGACTTGGCCTCCTAAAGTGCTGGGGTTACAGGTGTGAGCCACCGTGTGTGGCCACAATTCTTTTTCTGTTTTTACTATGGAGATTTTAAAACCTACACAGAAGTAAAGAGAACTGTATAATACAGCTCCATGGGCCCATCATCCAGCTTCAATAGTTATTAACATTTTGTCAGTCTTTCACTCTATCTCCCAGACTGGAGTGCAGTGGCACAATCTCTGCTCACTGCAACCTCTGCCTCCTGGGTTCAAGCGATTCTCCTCCCTCAGCCTCCCCAGTAGCTGGTATTACAGGTATGCCACTACCACACCCAGCTAATTTTAGTATTTTTAGTAGAGATGGGTTCAGGCTGTTCTTGAACTCCTGACATTTAGTAGAGATGTTGGTCAGGGTGTTCTTGAACTCCTGACCTCAAGCACTCCACCTGCCTCAGTCTCCCAAAGTGTTGGGATTACAGGCATGAGCCGCTGTGCCCAGCCCATTTTGCCAATCTTAAGTTGTTTCATTATCCCTACTTTTTTGGAGTATTTCAAGCACATGCCTGATGTTGTGCCATTTCACTTGAAAAATCTGCAATAGTTCCCCTGTACATTTTCTTTTTTTTCCAGGCCATCAGTTAATTTTACAGAGAAGCAAGGTCATTTGTATGCTGTCAATATTTCATATTGAATTATAGTTGAGTTTTTATTCTGTAAACTCATAGTTAAAATTCCAGAGACTTGACTATTCGTTTTTGTAGGCAAAGGATACTTTGTAGGTAGCACTCTTGTATTCCTGTTATATCATGTCTTTTAGCAGTGTCAAGCTTGATCAGTGGGTTCCAGGTTGTCAGGCTGATTCATCCATTAAAAATTCCCCACTCTGAATTAGCATTCGTGTGATTATTGTTAAGATTTGCTTTGAGATTACAAAACAGTGAGTTTCCAATTCTGTAAAATTTTTTTGCGTTTATTAGCTAAAATTGTCCTGTAAGATACTATTTGGTTACATTGAAATACGGTCTATATGGGAAAGATGATAAAGACTTGATTTTTTTCCTTTTAAATATAATTTTTCAGAGTAATGAATTGGTTCTTCAGCATCATCCAGTAGTAAAGAGTGTTTTGTTCTTGAGTGCATGTCATCATGAATTCATGACTTTATATTTCATGTTTTTCAGTCTGTTGCAGTCATTCTTACTGATGCTCAGATTGTTCCATTTGCTTCATTTTTATGTCAGAAAGAGCCACATTGTGTTAACTCCTATGTCCTTTTGACATGGCTCCGTTAGTCTTGAATAGTTATACTGCTTTCTGTAATAAGATTTCTTAGGCGTGTCATGTACATTGTTCCCCAATCCTGAAAACAGCTGTTTCTCCAAAAATCCCTGTTTTGTTTTAGTAGAAAATGGTATTTAGGGGCCCCAATCTGGGTGCTAAAGACACTCATTGCTCCTTGGTTGAATTGCACCCTTCACTCCTCATACACACACACAACATGGCTCTGATGAATATGATGAATTGCTTTTGGGCTTTTCCACAGGACAATGCAAGGAAGTACTTTAGGAAAAAAAAATCACAAAGGCCAACAGAATTTTAATTAAAAATTAATTTTATAACAGCAGGCTAGAAGCAAAGAGCTTTTGCTTTTTATAAATTTGATCTTTAATTTAAACAGGAGATTTTTAGTTTGGAAAGATCAGGAAAACATTCAGCCTCAAACTACTGTTTGCATGAAAAGAAATGAAGTACTGATAACATGCTACAGTGCGTATGCACCTCCACAGCATGCTAAGTAAAAGAACTCAGACACAAAACATCACACATTTGTATGATTCCGTTTATATGAAATATCCAGAATAGGTAAATCCGTAGAGACAGAAAGCAGATTGGTGTTTGCCAGAGGCTGAGGGTGGAGTGAGGAAGATGAGGAATAACTGCTTAATGGATTTACTGGGTTTTAATTTGGGGTGATGAAAATGTTTTGGAACTAAATAGAAGGGATAGTTGCACAACATTGTAAATATACTAAATACCACTGAATTGTACACTTTAAAATGGTTAATTTTATGTTATATAAATCTCACCTTTTAGAAAAATCACTAATGTTTGATATCAACAGCTTAATAAGTGCCTATTGGTAATATTTCAGATATGTATTCAAGAAAGAAGTTCTAGTTATTGGCAAACCAAAATTTACCTTATTGTTGTGAATTATTTGCTGAGTCCTGCTGTACTGCTTTCTTCCTACTACAGTATACCCCCAACCAACAGATATATAAAAGGCATTTTATATATATTTTAGTATTTTAAAATACTGTATTCTCAAATACTGTATTCTCAAAGTATATTTGTAGATGTGAAATGCCTTTTATATTCAGTACACAGTGCTAGTACTAGACTGCTAAGAAAATATTTTATCCCTATATGTAAAGGCTAAATGATACAACCTTTGTGTAGCTACAGAAATTTTGAGAAATGACTGAAAAACTGTTTATGAAATGCTGATAAGGAAAATGTCTTGTGAAGAGATCTCATTAACATGATCATATTTTTAAAAAACTGAAGGAGGAAACAATGGAATTCCTTTCCTGAAATGTTTTCTTTTGCTTGCTTGCTTCCTTGCTTGCTTGTTTGTTTGTGGCAGGGTCTCTGTCGGTTGCCCACGCTGGAGTACAGTGGCGCCATCATGGCACTCTGCAGCCTCGAACTCCGGGGCTCAAGCAGTCCTCCTACCTGAGCCTCCCTAGTAGCTGAGACTACATGTGGGTCTCCCAAAGTGCTGTGATTACAGGCGTGAACCACCATGCTCAGCCCATTTCTTTTAAGTAGAATTTTTCTTATTTTAGGTAAATAGTTAAATAGTTTAAATAGTTTTTTGTTTGTTTTGTTTTATATTTTAAGACGGAGTCTTGCTCTGTCACCCAGGCTAGAGTGCAGTGGTATGATCTCAGCTCACTGCAACTTCCGCCTCCTGGATTCAAGTGATTTTATATATTCACTAATTCTCAGAAAAGCCAAATCAAAAAATCCGTTATGTGCCCTGGCTTTATTTTTAAATGGTAATTCAGTACAACACAGGGATCCTGATGATCCATAAAGACTTGATTGCCTGGATTGATCTTTTTTAAAAAAGCTTTACTTTTTCATCCTGCTCACCCTTCAGTAATCATATCACCAAGATTCTTAGGAAAAGCTACTTAAGTTTCCAACCCACAGGGAGAGAATTAGAATTTTAAAATTCAGTCTTGATGAATCTCAAGTACTATCTTTTTTTGAGACGGAGTTTTGTTCTTGTTGCCCAGGCTGGAGTGCAATGGCGCAATCTTGGCTCACTACAACCTCTGCCTCCTGGGTTCCAGAAATTCTCCCGCCTCAGCCTCCTGAGTACCTGGGATTACTGGCACTCGCCACCACGCCCAGCTAATTTTGTATTTTTAGTAGACATGGGGTTTCACCATGTTGGCCAGGCTGGTCTCGAACTCCTAACCTCAAGTGATCACCCACCTCGGCCTCCCAAAGTGCTAGGATTACAGGTGTGAGCCACCCCGCCCGGCCCCCAAGTACTATTTTAGTGAAGGTTTTTTCATGTTGTTGGCTGGGTGCAAGTGGCCAAGCCTGTAATCTTAGCACTTTGGGATTCTGAGGCAGGGGAATCACTTGAGTCCAGTAGTTCAAGACCAGCCTGGGCAACATGGCAAAACCCTGTCTCTACAAAAAATACAAAAATTAGCCAGGCATGGTGGCGCTCACCTGTGGTCCCAGCTACTCGAGGAGGCTGAGGTGGGAGGATCACTTGAGCCCGGAAGGCAGGGGTTGTAGTGAGCCACAACCATGCCACTGCACTCCAGCCTGGGCAACAGATCAAGACCCTGTGTCAAAAAAAAAAAAAATTATTATATCATTAATACTAAAAAAATCAGAATTCCTTAATTTATGTGGTGCTAATTGAGGTTATTTTAATGATGATTAGTTTGCTAGGGCTGCCATAACAAAGTACCACAACTGGATGGCTTGAACAACAGAACTTTGTTTTCTAACAATTCTGGAGTGTAGAGGTTAAAAAGTAAGGTGTTGGTAGAGTTGGTCTCTTCTGAGGCTCTCTTCTTGTCTTGTACGTGGCCATCTTCTCCGTGTCTTCACACAGTTTTCTCTCTGTGCCCATCTGTTTCCGGATCTCTTCTTATGAGAACACCAATCATGGCCGGGCGCAATGGCACATTCCTGTAATCCCAGCACTTTGGGAGGCTGAGGTGGGCGGATCACGAGGTCAGGAGTTTGAGACTAGCCTGACCAACATAGTGAAACCCTGTCTCTACTAAAAATACAAAAATTAGCCGGGTGTGATGGCGTGCACCTGTAATCCCAGCTGCACAGGAGACTGAGGCAGGAGAATCACTTGAACCTGGGAGGTGGAGGTTGCAGTGAGCCGAGATCATGCCATTGCACTTCAGCCTGGGTGACAAGAGCACGACTCCGTCTCGGAAAAAAAAAAAAAAAAAAAACACCAGTCATATTAGATTGCCACCCCAATGACCTCTTTTAATTACCTCTTTAAAGAACTTGTCTCTAAATACAGTCACATTCTGTGGTACTAGGGGTTAAGACTTCAACATATGAATTTGGAGGACACAATTCAGCCAATAACATACATAATTCTTTTGTTTTACAGGTCAGTTTGCTGAGAACGAAACCAATGAGGTCAATTTTAGAGAGATACCTTCACATGTGCTATCAAAAGTATGCATGTATTTTACGTACAAGGTTCGCTACACTAACAGCTCCACTGAGATTCCCGAATTCCCAATTGCACCTGAAATTGCACTAGAACTGCTGATGGCTGCGAACTTCCTAGATTGTTAAATAAAATAAATTATAATAAACTGTTAACTCTTTTCAGTATTTAATACCTGTAGTTCAGTTAGTAACTTTTTCATATATAGCATGTTGCCTGTATGCAGTTGAACTATATAAAGTTCATTGCAAAGCAGATTATCTTCTGTTTTTTTGCATAGCAATCAAAGTTGAAATTTGTTTGCTACATCAACAAATTAAGGACATTTTCACAAACTGAGAAATAAACAAATATGCCAATTCGTAGGTGGTTTTGCCTTATCCTTTGAATGTGACTTAAAATCAGCAATGATGATATAGTAAATACTGAAATTTAGGCATAAATTAACACATTCTACAGGGAAATAATGGGACTAAGTATTTTTATGTTTTTAGTGGTTTTTTAGAAACCTATTCTGATCTTATAGCTGCCGTTAGCATTACTAGAGTTATGCAAATAATTGCATTATAAACATGTTTATAACTTAGCCAAAACATTTTTATAACTCTCCAAGTATGAGTTGAAATTTCTTATGTCTTTTGATAAACTGCAGTATTCTTTAAGTGTGCTTTGTCCTTTTGTTTATTGCTATAATTTAAGAACTTTATTTAAAAACAATTTTGGAAGGTTACTAGGTACAACTTTTGCAGAAGTAACTGAACTGTAGCCAGATGGTCAACAAGTAAACTACATGACTTAGAGTTCTTGTGCATTATACATTTTGGATAATTCAAAGTACTGTATTTGCATTGACTATAAAGCATCTTTTGCAGTTTTTATTCTTCCTTCATAGTCCCTTGTTGTGATTACACTTCCAGTTGTTTAAATGTGTTTTAAAAGACTCACTATTAACTTAATTCAGATCTTAAAAGCTACGCGTTTCTGAACTATTCCAGTCTTTCTCCGTCCAATTAGAATGTTATGGAATAACATGTGAAGAGATATAGTGAAAATCTTATAATGCATTGAAGATATCCTACGTGAATTATCTTCTATTAAAATATGTCCCAATAAATATATCCATAATCAGTGGGTCTTCTACTGAAATCAAGCTCATTCAGCTTTTCTATTAAGCAGCCAAAAACTTTTTTGAAAAAATGTGACAACATCATTCCTTATGCATGGGAAAAGAAGCACGGAGATGGGTTTAGTATTGTCTTGAATCTCAGAGGTGGAACAAAGTTGTCATTATAGGGTCTATAAACTTAAGTCTTCAGCTTATTTGAGACTGACTTAATATTGGCTGAGCTCAGTGACTTATACCTATAATCCCAGCACTTTCGGAGGACGAGGCGGGTAGATCACTTGAGGCCAGCCTGGCCAACATGGCAAAACGCCGTCTACTAAAAATGCAAAAATTAGCCAGGCCATGGCGGCACACGCCTGTAATCCCAGCTACTTGTGAGGCTGAGACATGAGCATTGCTTGAACCTGGGAGGTAGAGGTGACACTGAGCCAAGATCGCACCACTGCACTCCATCCTGGGTGAGAGAGCAAGACTGTCTCAAAAAAAAAAAAAAGACTGGCTTGATATGGACCAGCTTTTCTGGAAACTGCAAAACCATACACAAAAGGAATTTTCCTCTTGTACTTAAACGTTATCCATTCCAGCTTATTGAAAGGAGTTAAATATAAATTACGTATTTTTAGTAACTTTTTTTAAAGCTGCTCCTTGCAGAGCAGGGCTAACTTCTAGGCAGCGCGCCCAGAGCCGCCTTAGCAACTTCTTAAGCTATACTGTTACATATTTTAGTATAGAAGATTATTTATCAAGTACAAGAATTATATTCTGCCACTTGGTGACAAATAATGCCAAGTATAAACCTGAATTATGATTTCAAAAGTCAAGGTCAGGCCGGGCGCAGTGGCTCATGCCTGTAATCCCAGCACTTGGGGAGGCTGAGGTGGGTGGATCACTTGAGGTTGAGAGTTCAAGAGCAGCCTGGCCAACATGGTGAAACTCCATCTGTACTAAAAATAGAAAAATTAGCCGGATGTGGTGGCACGCACCTGTGATCCCAGCTACTTGGGAGGCTGATGCAATAGAATGGCTTGAACCTGGGAGGTGGAGGTTGCAGTGAGCCAAGATGGTGCCACTGCACTCCAGCCTGGGCGACAAGAACAAAACTCCGTCTCAAAAAAGAAAAAATAGCTATGACCTATTTCTAGGTCACTATTAACTTTATTACTTTATTAACTCAGTATTTATTAACTCACTGTTAACTCACTAGCTGTTTTTAGGTCATAGCTAGAAATAAAGTGTAACTTTGACCAGTTTTTATAGGTTATTTTATGTGTTGGAATCAGAATAACCTTAAGACGTTAAAACTGAATCAAAGACTAGGTAAGCCTGTATATCTTGAAGCACATGGTGCTTGCACGTTAATAAAGGCTGAGTTGACTGAAAGGTATGATGAACACTTGGTGTTTGATTTTTTTTTTTAGCCTTAATTTTCTTTTGCCTTAATTTTCTGTTTCTTCTATTTTTACTTATTTTAGCCTTATTTATTTTTTTTCTTTTAGCCTTAATTTTCTGAGGATTTGTTAAACTGCCTCAGGACATTTCTGCCATATGATTGAATATGGGAAATTTTTACTTGGTAAAATTTAAGATATAACACTGAAATCTTAACAGTTTTCTGACACTTGGTGATTAGTTTGCTTTTCAAATTACGTGCAGATTCTGCATTTTTTTCCCACATAAAAAACATTACCACAAAATCCTTTCTATTATTCAGTTATTTCATTTTTACACTAGGTTATGCTTTTTAAATTGCTTATCTTTCATGCAGTTATTATCAAGATAGTCCTCCTTTTTTATTTTTATTTTTTCGTTTTGTTTTCTAGAGAGTGTCGCTCTGTTGCCCACACTGGAGTGCAGTGGTATGATCACCACTCACTGCAACCTTGGCCTCCTGGGCTCAAGAGATCCTCCCAGCCTCCCAAGTAGCTAGAACTACAGGCATGCACTACCACGCCTGGCTGATATTTTTTCTTTTTAATCTTTTGTAGATACAGAGTCTCACTTTGTTGCCCAGGTTCATCTCAAACTCCTGGGTTCAAGCAGTCCTCCCGTCTCAGCCTCCCGAAGTGCTGGGATTACAGGTGTGAGCCACCATACCTAGCCAATCTCTGCTTAAAAGTATAGGGAGGGCCGGGCGCGGTGGCTCAAGCCTGTAATCCCAGCACTTTGGGAGGCTGAGACGGGCGGATCACGAGGTCAGGAGATCGAGACCATCCTGGCTAACACTGTGAAACCCCGTCTCTACTAAAAAATACAAAAAACTAGCCGGGCGAGGTGGCGGGCGCCTGTAGTCCCAGCTACTCGGGAGGCTGAGGCAGGAGAATGGCGTAAACCCGGGAGCCGGAGCTTGCAGTGAGCTGAGGTCCGGCCACTGCACTCCAGCCCGAGCGACAGAGCGAGACTCCGTCTCAAAAAAAAAAAAAAAAAAAGTATAGGGAGATAGTTGTTGATACTGTGAAAAAGGATTTATCTTAGGTGGCACACATTCAGCTCACGCTAACAAAGAAATACATTTAGAGACATCTTACTATGCATGGAGCTGTCATCTTAGTGTAATTTTGCTAAGCTTATCAATGCTATTTGAAAATAGTGCACATATTCTGAGAAATAATATAAAATTACTGTTTAATGGCCAGGCGCAGTGGCTCATGCCTGTTTTCCCAGCACTTTTGGGAAGCTGAGGTTGGAGGATCACTTGAGGCCAGGAGTTCAAGACCAGCTTGGGGAACATGGTGAAACCCCATCTCTACTAAAAATACAAAAATTAACTGGGTGCAGTGGCATGTGCCTGTAGTGCCAGTTAGGAGGCTGAGGCAGGAGGATCGCTTGAACCACAGAGGTGGAGGTTGCAGTGAACTGAGATCACACTGCAGGACTCCAGCTGGGTGACATAGCAAGATCCTGTCTCTGAAAAAAAAGAAATTCTTGGCGCAGTGGCTCACACCTGTAATCCAGCTCTTTGAGAGGCTGAGGTGAGCAGATCACTTGCGGTCAGGAGTTCAAGACCAGCCTGGCCAACATAGTGAAATCCTGTCCTAAAAATATAAAAAATTATTCAGGCATGGTGGCACATGCCTGTAATCCCAGCTACTCAGGAGGCTGAGGCAGGAGAATCACTTGAACCTGGGAGGTGGAGGTTGCAATGAGCCAAGATCACGCCATTGCACTCCAGCCTGGGAGACAAAGCGAGACTCATCTCAAAAAAAATAAATTCTTTTTTAAATTGCTGTTTAAAAGTGAAGAGTGTGTACATAGATTATATTGATAGAACACTTAATGTCTGGTAGTTAGAGATGGTATTAATCTTTTGTGTATTGTGGGTTTTTTTGCAGTATATAAATCTGGTTTATTTCCAGGCCAGTCATATTTGTCGTAAGGTTTTATATTGCTATTAGGCTTAACTCTTTTAAGTATTAAGCCTAATGGTGTATTTGTTTATTTATTTATTTATTTTTGAGATGGCGGTGCAGTCTTGGCTCACTGCAACCTCCACCTCCCGGGTTCAAGTGATTCTTCTGCCTTAGCCTCCCGAATATCTGGGACATACCACCACATCAGATGCATACCACCACACCTAGCTAATATTTTTGTATTTTTAACAGGACAGAGTTTCACCATGTTGGCCAGAATGGTCTCGATCTCCTGACCTTGTGATCCACCTGCCTTGGCCTCCCAAAGTGCTGAGATTACAGGCATGAGCCACCGCGCCCAGCCATGGTGTATTTAAACAAATATTTATTAGCTTAGAAATATTGTGGTATATTAGCATACCAACCTGAGAGTGAGAAAGTCTGGGATCTTGTGTTGATTAGCAATGTAACCTTAAACAAGGCCCTGGGCCTCCATTTTACATCTATAGAATTAGGAGGTTGCACATCCATCTATAAGGTAATGTTTACCAACTTTTAAAAAATTAATAAACAAGATTGTGTTTGTGAATGTTGCTTAAGCCTAAGATTGTATAACATTACAGATGGTCAGATTAGAATTATGAACTAGAGAGAAAATGGGGCTTTTTGCTGCCTCTGGATTAAGCATGAAGTATTACAGTCATTACTAAATATATCAGCTAGATGAATTTAGAATTCTTGTAGTTGTTTTTATTGCCCGCTATATAGAGAAAATCCTGTTTTAGCTCTGGTTGTCAGTAACTGCTGATATAAAGGAAAATTTATGTGCTATGATTTCATACCAATATATTTAATGCCAGGTGAACCTCCAACTTATTTTGCATTCATGTACTAATGTGGTAAGTTATCCTGAATTAGGCACATACATGATTTATCTCCTTTGTGGATCTCTAGCTGAAAACAGAAGATGAACTTTTAATGCCCTGTGGAGTATTCAGTTTACATCCTCATTCTGTAGTTTGATTCCTTCACCCTCAAGTTTTTTTAATTGGTAATTTTTTTTTTTTTTTTTTTTTTTTTTTAAACAGACATGGTCTCCACTGTGTTGCCCAGGCTGAAGTGCAGTGGCTATTCATAGGCACAATCATAGCACACTGCAGCCTTCCACTCAGTGATGG
Source organism: Rhinopithecus bieti (assembly GCF_001698545.2). Lineage (NCBI taxonomy): Eukaryota > Metazoa > Chordata > Mammalia > Primates > Cercopithecidae > Rhinopithecus > Rhinopithecus bieti. The sequence continues at coordinate 3,212,582 of NW_016814631.1, read as the reverse complement.
CCTCAAGTGATCATCCGGCCTCAGCCTCCCATAGCTGGGACTAAAGGCACATACCACTGCACCCAGCTGGGGAAATTTTAAAGTTGCTTTGAGATAGATCTCATGTTCTTAATCATCAAATTATTCTATAAATTTTGTATTTTTGTATGATGGTACTCTCATAGGACAAACACAGGTATATCAGAATTAGATTTTTAAAACCATCAGATCTGAGACTTACTCATTATCACAAGGACAGCATAGGAAAGACCAGCCCCCATGATTCAGTTACCTCCCACTGGGTCCCTCCCACAACATGTGAGAGTTCAAGATGAGATTTGGGTGGGGAAACAGCCAAACCATATCTGTCATTCCACTCCTGGCCCCTCCCAAATCTCATGTCCTCACGTTTCAAAACCAATCATGGGCCAGACGTGGTGGCTCACACCTGTAATCTCAGCGCTTTGGGAGGCCAAGGCAGGAGGATCACTTGAGGTCAGGAGTTTGAGACAAGCCTAGCCAACATGCCAAAATCCCGTTTTTACTAAAAATACCAAAATTAACCAGACATGGTGGCAGACGCCTGTGATCCCAGCCAGTAGGGAGACTAAGACAGGAGAATTGCTTGAACTTGGGAGGTAGAGGTTGCAGTGAACTGAGATTATACCCGTGCACTCCAGCCTGGACGACAGAGCAAAACGCTGTCTCAAAAAAAAAAAAAAAGAAAAAAAAAGGAATCATGCCTTCCCAACAGTCCCCCTATAACTCATTTCAGCATTCACTCAGAAGTCCACAGTCCAAAGTCTCATCTGAGACAAGGCAAGTCGCTTCCACCTAGTAGCCTGTAACATCAAGAGCAAGTTAGTTACTTCCTAGATGCAATGGGGGAATAGGCATTGAGTAAATACAGCCATTCCAAATGGGAGAAATTGGCCAAAACAAAGGGGCTACAGGCCCTATGCAAGTCCGAAATCCAGTGGGGTAGTCAAAGCTCCAAAATGATCTCCTTTGACTCCATGTTTCACATTCACATCATGTTGATGGAAGAAGTGAGTTCGTGTGGGCAGCTCCACCCCTGTGGCTTTGCAGGGTACAGCCTCCCTTCTGACTGCTTTCGTGGGCTGGTATTGAGCGTCTGCAACTTTTCCAGGCACACAGGGGAACCTGTCAGTGGATCTACCATTCTGGGGTCTGGAGGATGGCCTTCTCACAGCTCCTCTAGGAGTGCCCCAGTAGGGACTCTGTGTGGGGGCTCTGACTCCACGTTCTTCTTTTTCTTTTCTTTTTTCTTTTTTTTTTTTTTTTTTTTTTTTTTTTT
>NW_016814631.1:3205072-3210951 GCF_001698545.2 Rhinopithecus bieti | reverse complement strand
TTTTTTTTTTTTTTTTTTTTTTTTTTTTTGAGACAGAGTTTCACTCTCTAGGCTGGAGTGCAGTGGTGCAATCTCAGCTCACTGCAACTTCCACCTCCCGGGTTCAAACAGTTTTCCTGTCTCAGCCTCCCAAGTAGCTGGGATTACAGGCATGTGCCACCATGCCCGGCTAATGTTTTTGTATTTTTAGTAGAGATGGGGTTTCACCACGTTGGCCAGGCTGGTCTCGAACTCCTAACCTCAGGTGATCCACCCTTCTCGGCCTCCCAAAGTGCTGGGATTACAGGAGTGAGCCACCACGCCCAACTCTGATTTCACATTTTTCTTCCACATTGTCCTATCAGAGGTTCCCCATGAGAGCCCTGCCCCTGCAGCAAACTTCTGCCTGGACTTCCAGGCATTTCCATGTATCTTCTAAAATCTAGACAGAGATTCCCAGACCTCAATTCTTGACATCTGTGCACTTGGAGGCTCAACACCATGTGAAAGCTCCCAAGGCTTGAGGCTTGCACTCTCTGAAGCCACGGCCCAAACTCTATGTTGGCCCCTTTCAGCTGCGGCTGGAGTGGCTAGGACACATGGCACTAAATGCCCAGGCTTCACACAGCACGGGGACCCTGAGTCCAGTCCCCAAAACCACTGTTTTTCAGAGTCACTCTTGCCCAGGCTGGAGTGCAGTGGCACGATCTCGGCTCACTGCAACCTCTCTCTTGCAGGTTCAAGTGCTTCTCCTGCCTCAGCCTCCTGAGTAGCTGGGATGATGGGCACACGCCATGCTGACATGCCTAGCTAATTTTTGTATTTTTTGTAGAGACAAGGTTTTGCTATTTTGGCCAGGCTGGTTTCAAACTCCTGACCTCAAGTGATCTGCCCACCTCAGCCTCCCAAAGTGCTGAGATTACGGGCATGAGCCCCTGTGCCCACCCTGAAACCACTTTTTCCTCCTAGGTCTCCAGGCCTGTGACGAGAGGAGCCGCCACAAAGACCCTCTGACATGCCCTGGAGACATTTTTCCCATTGTCTTGGGGATTAACATCCGCTCCTTGTTACTTATGCAAATTTCTGCCACAGGCTTAGATTTCTCCTCAGAAAATGGAATTTTCTTTTCTATTGCATTTTCAGGCTGCAAATTTTCTGAACTTCTGTGCTCTGCTTCCATTATCAAACTGAATGCCTAAAAAAAAAAACAAAAAAACAAAAAAAAAAACCTTAATGCCTTTAACAGCACCCACGTCACCTCTTGAATGCTTTGCTGCTTAGAAATTTTTTCCACTAAATACCCTAAATCATCTCTCTCAAGTTTAAAGTTCCAAAAATCTCTAGTGCAGGGGCAAAATGCCACCAGTCTCTTTGCTAAAACATGTCAAGAGTCTCCTTTACTCTAGTTCCCAACAAGTTCCCCATCTCCATCTGAGAGCACCTCAGCCTGGACTTTATTGTCCATATTGCTATCAGCATTTTGGGCAAAGCCATCCAACAAGTCTCTAGGAAGTTCCAAACTTTACCACATTTTTCTGTCTTCTGAGCCCTCCAAACTGTTCCAACCTCTGCCTGTTACCCCGTTTCAAAGTCACTTCCACATTTTCGGGTACCTTTTCAGCAGTGCCCCACCCTCCTGGTACCAATTTACTGTATTAGTCCATTTTCATACTGCTGATAACGACCTACCTGACACTGTGCAATTTATCAAAAAAAAAAGTTTAATCAACTTACGTTTCCATGTGGCTGGGGAGGCCTCATAATCATGGTGGAAGGTGAAAGGCACATCTCACACGCCAGCATACCAGAGAAGAGATCTTGTGCAGAAAAACTCCCCTTTTCTAAGATAATCGGTTCTCATGAGACTTACTCACTATATGAGAACAACATGGGAAAGACCTGCCCCCCGTGATTCAATTGCCTCCCACTGGGTCCCTCCCACAACACGTGGGAATTCAAGATGAGATTTGGGTGGGGCACAGCCAAACCATGTCACCTTTATAGTATTAGATGCTTGCAGTTATTTTAATATAAAAAATACTTGGTTACATTTGACCTACATATATTTTATATGCTAAGACTTGAGATAGGCTTTGTTGCTTCATTATTTAGAAAAGCATGCATAAGATGACAGGTGAGGATAAGAAGAATTCAAATTTGGTGACTTTTTAATCAGAATTAGCTAAAATCTCATCAGAGCCTCCTTTTTACATGAGGTAAAGCTTGTGGTTAATCCTACCTACACATACTAACTGGTTCCAATCCACTGTGTAGTGTGTTTTGCTGTTTTTTTTTAATACATCAATAGGATTTTAACTACAGGCATTTTGATGTAGACTTACCAAATATCTTTTAAATCAGTGTAGTGTCATTTCTGCTGTAGAAAATGGCAAGAATGTGCTTCCGTGAAGTATAATTTTGAATTGGAAAGTGCATTTTCTTCAGACCATCAAGAGCAGTTTTTGTCTTTCCATAATTTCATTCAGCAATTTTTGAAAATTCAGGTTTCTTTAGTTTCTTAAAGCCACCATTTGAATCCCATTATGTTCCCTTTTGATTTTCGGTGTGGAGGTTTTTTAAAAAAACAAGGGTCCAAGACAAAACCATGAGAATTTAAGGTTAGAAGCTAACTTGCAGTGAGATTCTAGATCCAGATTGTAGTTCAGGTTAATTAGAACAAACATGGTGCTCAGATTTTAGAGAACGACACCAAGAAGTGAAAGTCATCTTTGTTAAAGTATTCAAATACACAATATACAGAATATTAAAACGGCCAACTGAGGTAGGGAATTAATGCATGAGATGTGGCTATAACATAAATCCTTTAATAAATATATAATATTTCTCTATAAATGAACATCATCTTTAATAAGGCTATTTGTTGCTCCAAATGTGTCTGGAACTGCCTTTAGAGCTTATAATAAATGTTCTTTTGAATAGCCTCAGTAGTGGGAGATACTTTTCTTTCAGTGTTTTGCAATAGTCAGTAAAATGGTTTTTTGTCCACACCTTCTGAATAGAGGTGAGTGGCCAGGCTGAGTTGGAAGAAGATGCACAATTAAAGGAATTAGAGTAGCTTTCTCACATAACCAGTAACTGGTTCAGATAGCGGTCACATCACAGAACCAAAGTTAAAGTTGCAAGCCTAACCTTGGAAATAAAAGTAATTAATCAAATTTTCTTTAACATGACTTCAAATATTTCTTTCTGGTATATTTGTGAAAACACTTAATTTCACAAGGTAACCTCTATTCAATTTTCTTTGGTAAAGCAGTCACCAAGCATTTGCTTTTTGAAGAAAGAAACTGCATCAAAATTGTAATTCAAATGGATTTTATAAAACTGATGTCATGCAATGCAAAACATCATCTCTTACTCCACTCAAAGTAGACAGGATTTAAGCATTGTGATTCCAACGTGTTGGTGTTTTTGCAACATCACACTGAAAGATGATTTTCCTGTTCTGGACAAGTATAGTATCTCCCTGATAAAGTACCACCATATCCTTACAGTGGTGGTATTGTCTGATGAAAACCTATTCCTAAAGATTTGGGTCCATGAAGTGACATGGACTGGTGGAATGGCTGTACTTTGAGTCATAAAAGGCCAAAAGCTTATGAAACCACAATTTCAAGTTACATGATTTGTTTTCAAATGTAACTACGTTTTCGTTATTTTCCTAGTGGCAGTTTTCGTCCTGTATATATCTTCTAAAGACTAGATTGTAAGACAGCAGGAATGAGAGTAGGAGTGGGGTTTGTTTGTTTTTAAGACGGAGTCTCACTCCATTGCCCAGGCTGAAGTGCAGTGGTGCGATATCTGCTCACTGCAACCTCTGCCTCCCGGGTGCAGGCAGTTCTCCCTGCCTCAGCTTCCAGAGTAGCTGGGATTACAGGCACCTGCCACCACGCCCAGCTAATTTGTTTTTTGTTTCTGTTTTTTGTTTTTTTTTTTTTTGAGACAGTCTCACTCTATTGCCCAGGCTGGAGTGCAGTGGCACTATCTCAACTCACTGCAACCTCTGCCACCCGGGATCAAGCAATTCTTCTGCTTCAGCCTCCCGAGTAGCTGGGACTACAGGTGCGCGCCACCATGCCCAGCTAATTTTTGTATTTTTAGTAGAGACGGGATTTCACCATATTGTCCAGGCTGGTCTCGAACTCCTGACGTCTTGATCTTCCCCCCGGGCCTCCCAAAGTGCTGGGATTACAGGTGTGAGCCACTGCACCTGGCCTTGTTTGTTTGTTGTGTTTATCTCAGTATCTCCCCCAGTGCCAAGCACAGATGCTTTCACATAGTGAGCATTCAGTAAATGTTTATGGGGTTGAATTTATTGATGTGTAAGGGTAGTGTCTCAATTACATTCCTCTGGGTCCTTTGGTGTTACATCTTAACTGTGTATAAGTGCTGAAATAAAAGATTTGGTCTTAAGTAGCCTAACTGGGGATGTCTACACATCGTCCAGTCTCCCACTTTCAGGAAAGGATACCGAATTGAAAGTAGGAAAGCTGGGTTCTAGATTGTTAATTGCCAATCTAGATATTTGGCACTCTATGAAAAATGATAGTGGCTTCTGAATAGTCATTTCTCCAAAGAAGATATACTGATAACCTCGACAATACATGAAAAGATGCTCAAGTCATGAGTCATCAGGGAAATTCTAATCAAAACCACAATGAGATACCATAGCTACAATAGTAGATATTGTCCAGGATGTATGCATTGCTGGTGGGAATGTGAAATGGTCCAGCTGCTGTGATAAAAGTTTGGCAGTTCTTTTAATAAAAGTTAAATAGAATTACCATATGATCAACAATTCTGGTAGGTATAAACTCAAAAGACCCTATTGAACATTTAGACATCAAAATAACTCGTAAAGAAAAGTGACTAAATTCAAAGAATCTGAAGACAATGCTAAGGAAAGTGGATAAAAGAATTAGCAAAAATAGAAACAATTAGAAAATAGGACTCAGTAAATCAGAATATAAGAAAGCTGGTTCAAAACAGTAGATGAACTTGTAGGACATACCAAGGGAAAAGTAAGAAAGCAAAAATGCATAGATATGTTGCTATGAGAAAGATTATATACCCAGAAATAGCGAAAAGTTTTTTAGACCACAAGCGATTATTACTTATACCATACCAAAAACTTTTACATTGTAAGTGTGTGATTTTCTGGGAAAATAATTATAAAATTTAACCTAAGACAAAATGTGAATAGACCAACAACCATGGAAGAAAGTGAAGTAGTAGTTAAGATATCTCTTCCAAAGAGGCATGAGATGACTGTTTATGGTTGAGTGTATTTTCATCTTTAAGTAACATGATTCCCACACCAAACTGTTCTAGCATATAGAAAAAAATGACAAATTGCCAAGTCAATGTTACCAAGCTGATATAATCCTGATAAACCATGAGAATGCCACCCCCTAAAAAAGAGGTCCACAGGCAAATAGAAGCAATATTCCTGAATAAAATACTAACAAATTAAACCCAGACTGTAGTCAAGGACCATTACACCATGATTAAGTAATGTTTATTCTAAGAAAGCAAAGATGGGCCAGGCACGGTGGTTCACACCTGTAATCTCAGCACTTTGGGAGGCCGAGGCGGGTGGATCACCTGAGATCGGAAGTTCCAGACCAGCCTGGCCAACATAGTGAAACCCCTTCTCTACTAAAAATACAAAAATTAGCTGGGCATCATGTCTGTAATTCCAGCTACTCATGAGGCTGAGGAAGAAGAATTGCTTGAACCAGGGAGGTGGAGGTTGCAGTGAGCCGAGATCGTGCCATTGCATTCCAGCCTGGGTGACAGAGCGAGACTGTCAAAAAAGAAAGAGAGAGAGAGAGAGAGAGAGAAAGGGAGGAAGGGAGGAAGGAAAGGAAGGAAGGAAGGGG
>NW_016814631.1:3177237-3204599 GCF_001698545.2 Rhinopithecus bieti | reverse complement strand
CTCAATAAAAAAAAAAAAAAGTATATATATAGTGCCCACTGAGGGCAGAGCTTTGGATGCTTGCAATGCACCTATCAAAAAACAGGATAGGGCTGAGCGCGGTAGCTCATGCCTGTAATACCAGCACTTTGAGAAGTCGTGGCAGGCAGATCCCTTGAGCTCAGGCGTTCGAGACCAGCCTGGGCAACATGGCGAAACCCTGTCTCTACAAAAAACACAAAAATTAGCTGGACATGGTGGCACACCCCAGTAATCCCAGCTACTTGGAGGCTGAGGTGGGAGGATTGCTTGAGCCCAGGAGGCAGAGGTTGCAGTGAGCAGAGATTGTGCCACTGCACTCCAGCCTCCAGTCTGGGCGACAGAGCAAGACCCTGTCTCAAAAAAATAATAATAACATAAAAAATTAAAACAGGATGGGGGTGGGGGAGGGAGAGCATCAGGAAGAATAGCTAATGGATGCTGAGCTTAATACCTAGGTATTGGGATGATCCGTACAGCAAACCACCATGGTACATATTTACCTGTGTGCACATCCTGCACATGTACCCGTGAACTTAAAAGTTTAAGAAAAAAAAAACATCATCCTCCCCAAAACTAAACTGCCCTCATGAAACTAATAAAAGGCCACCAAGTTAGGTGAATGAAAGTGGCCTGAATTCAGTCATTATTCTGGAGGTCATAGATTTGCAACTTCCCCTATTATTCCTGTAGATAACATCACCATTGTAGAAATGAAGATTGGCCTTTGGAGATGTCTTTTCTGGCTTTTGCATTCTAACAACTGGATGGCCCAACCTGGACCTCTGACTCCACTGGTCCTGTGGCTTCCACCCAGAAGCAGACTCAGTGCATGAGGACCATTTTTCACACCCCTATGATTGCATCCCCAACCGAGCAGTAGCACCCATACACTAGCCAGCTGCCCATCAAACTGTTTTTCAAAAACCTCTAACCTTTGAGCCTTCAGCGAGGTTGATTTGAGTAATAACTCCATCTCCCATGTGGTGTGGCTGATCTTGCTTCAATTAAACTCCTATTTAATGGAAAAAAAAAAAAAAACCCAGGATGGAAAATGTGAAGAATTAACTTTCATAATTTATAGCCTGAGAAGTGGAATGTTTGCTTTTAATGGTACTGGATGGATTAAAGAAAGAGTACAACCTTAAATCTCTGAATCTCATTGCCAGGCACAGTCAGAATCTTCCTAGGAAATTTCTAGTACTCTTCTTCAGCCACAGACAGCTTTCTGATAATTGAAAAAGCAAACTTGAAGTTTAATCAAATAAGAAGCTGAATTAAAGTGTCCATTGAGTTGACGCTTGCCATGTAAAATATGGCACATTGATGGAGAAAAGAGTGGGAACCTCAAAAGTTAAACAGGACTCATTTTCCGAACCCCAGTGACTCTCCTCAACGGCTAAATCTGCTACCATCTTCTTGGTGTGAAGAAGCAGGAACACCCTTACCTGGAGTTACCTGCAGAGTGAGCGCATTACCCTGCAGGGAGAGCCCCAGCTACTTAGGGGGCTAAGATAGGAGAATCACTAAGGTGAGGTTGAGGCTGAAGTAAGCCATTATTGCACCACTATACTCCAGCCTGTGCAACAGAGACCCTGTCTCAAAAAAATAAATAATTTTTAAAATTTAATAATTGGCCGGGCGAGGTGGTTCAAGCCTGTAATCCCAGCACTTTGGGAGGCCAGGGTGGGCGGATCACTGGAGGTCAGGAATTCGAGTCCAGCCTGACCAACATGGTGAAACTCCGTCTTTACTAAAAATATAAAAATTAGCTGGGTGTGGTGGTGCAAACCTGTAATCACCGCTACTCAGGAGGCGCAGGTTGCAGTGAACAGAGGTGGTGCCACTGCACTCCAGCCAGGGAAACAGAGCAAGACTCCATCTCAAAAAAAAAAAAAAAAAAAAAAATTCGATAACTGACAAGACATTGAGTTGCTCATCTGTGGGGGTATAGCTAGTGCATTATTTATTACAACAAGAATCATTGCATTATTTTAGTCAGTAGCCTTTTTTTTTTTTTTCAGAAGTGCAAGTCTACAAGGGGTGAACTATATTTGATATAGGAGAGAAACTTTGGTATCAAGCAGCTGAATGCTCTTCCCCCGACCTTTTTCTTTTTTTTCTTGGAGACAGGATCTCACTCTGTCACCCAGGCTGGAGTGCAGCAGCACAATCATGACTCACTGCAGCCTTGACCTCCCAGGCTCAAGTGATCCTCCCACCTCAACCTCCTGAGTAGCTGGGACTGCAGGCACCTACCACCACGCCTGGCTAATTTTTGTATTTTTTTGTAGAGACAGGGTCTCACCTTGCTGCCCAAATTTGGTCTCGAACTCCTGGCTTCAAGCAATCTGACTGCCTTGGCCTCCCAAAATGCTGGGATTACAAGCATGAGCCCCCATGCCCAACCATTTCTGGCATTTTTGCTCAGTGTTGTTTGTGAGATTCATCTCTGTGGCATTTAGAAATAGTTTTTTTGCACTGCTGTGAAGTATTCCATTGTGTGTGTGTGTCTGTGCGTGTGTGTGTGTGTGTGTGTGAGAGAGAGACACAAATTTATCAATTCTACTGTTGATAGACATTTAGGTTGTTTCCAGTTTTGAGCTGTTATGCATAAAGCTACTGTGAACATTTTTGTACATGACGTTTGGTGCTCAAATTATATGCATTTTGTGGAAATACCCAGAAATACCCAGAAGTAAAATTGCTGATTCACAGGGAATGCATATGTTCAGCTTTTTTTTTTTGGCAGTGTCTCCTGTCTCCCAGGCTGGAATGCAGTGCTGTGATCTCTGCAACCTCCGCCTCCTGGGCTCAAGCAATCCTCCCACCTCAATCTCCCAAGTAGCTGGGCACACAGATGCACGCCACTACACCCGGCTAACTTTTGTATTTTTTGCAGAGATGGGGCATCTCACTATGTTGCCCAGGCTGGTCTCAAACTGCTGAGCTCAAGTGATCCAATCGCTGGCCTTGGCCTCCCGAAGTGCTGGGATTACAGGCATGAGCCACTGCACCAGAACTTTTTCCTGGTTTTCTGTTGGGTTGCCTGTCTCTTTCTTGTTGGTTTATAGGACTTCTTTATATATATACTTTTAGTTTTGCTATATGTATTAAAATATATTCTATCAGTCTGTGGTTTGGCTTTCACCCTGTTAATGTTGAATTTTTGTGAAGAAAAGTTCTTAATTATAAGATCATTCAGATTATTTTTTTTTCAGGCTTAGCATGGTGGCTCATGCCTGTAATCCCAACAATTTGGGGGGTCAAGACAGGCAGATCACCTAAGGTCAGGAGTTTGAGACCAGCCTGGCCAACCTGGTGAAAACCCATCTCTACTAAAAATGCAAAAATTAGCCAGTCATGGTGATGGCGTGCCTGTAATCTCAACTGCGTGGGAGGCTGAGGCAGGAGAATCACTTGAACCTGGGAGGCAGAGGTTGCAGTGAGCCGAGATGGGGCCACTGAATTCCAGCCTTGGTGACAGAGTGAGACTCCATCTCAAAAAATAATAATACAAATAAATAAATAAATATTTTTTTAGGCCAGGCATAGTGGCTCATGCCTGTAATCCTAGCACTTTGGGAGGCCATGGTGGCGGATCACCTGAGGTCTGGAGTTTGAGACCAGCCTGACCAACATGGAGAAACACCGTCTCTACTAAAAAAAAATACAAAATTAGCCAGGTGTGGTGGTGCATGCCTGTAATCCCAGCTACTTGAGAGGCTGAGGCAGGAGAATCACTTGAACCCAGGAGGTGGAGGTTGCAGTGACCCGAGATGGTGTCACTGTACTTCAGCCTGGGCAACATGAGCGAAACTCCGTCTCAAGAAAAACAAATAAATAAAAATAAATAATTTTTTTTCTTTCTGTTTAGTGCTTTCTTTGTTCTGTTTAAGACATCTTTGTTTACCTGAAGGTCACAGAGCTATTCTCTTATGTTTTCTTCTAGAAAGTGTAGTTCTCCCTTTTACACTTAGAATTACAATCCATCTAGAATTAATGTTTCTATATGGTGTTAGAGGTTGGCTAAGATTTATTTTCTGATATTAATATCCAGTCGACCCAGTATCATTGACTGAAAAGGCCATTCTTTTCCTGCTGTACCGCAGAGTTGCCTTAGGTTACAGTGTGTGCGAGGGGGGCTCTAGCTGGACTCCTTCCATTCTCATGCACTAGGGAACTGAGGCCCCTGCATCCTGTAGCAGCCCGTTTCTATCATTCCTTCTTATTTCTTTCAGAATTATCTTCTTGGAGCAGATATGAAAGTGAGGTAGTGGGAGTGGGATTGCTCACTTGATCTGGGGACTTTTTGTCTTTCTTTTTTCTTTTTTTTTTTTTTTGAGACAAGTCTCTCTGTAGCCCAGGCTGGAGTGCAGTGGCGTGATCTCAGCTCACTGCAACCTCCACTTCCTGGGTTCAAGCGATTCTCCTGCCTCAGCCTTCCCAGTAGCTGGGATTACAGGTGCTCACCACGCCTGGCTAATTTTTATATTTTTAGTAGAGATGGGGTTTCACCATGTCAGTCAGGCTGGTGTCAAGCTCCTGACCTCGTGATCCACCCACCTCGGCCTCCCAAAGTGCTGGGATTACAGCTGTAAGCCACCACGCCGGGCCTAGGTTAAAATCTTAAATTAAATACCCCTACTGTAATACTGTAGGATGCTTTTTTATCAGGCAGAAAATGATGGAAATGTAGCATTTATGTATTTCCCAATTATTTATTTTTGGGAAGCTTGGGTTATTTAATATGTGTGTGGTTTTTTTTTGAGACAGAGTCTTGCTCTGTCGCCCAGAGCTGGAGTGCAGTGGCACAATCTCGGCTCATTGCAACCTCCACCCCCCGGGTTCAAGCAATTCTCCTGCCTCAGCCTCCCCAGTAGCTGGGATTACAGGCATGCACCACCATGCCCGGCTAATTTTGTATTTTTAGTAGAGACAGAGTTTCACCATGTTGGCCAGGCTGATCTTGAACTCCTGACCTCTGGTGATCCGCCCACCTCGGCCTCCCAAAGTGCTGGGATTACAGGCATGAGCCACTGCGCCTGGCCAATATGTGCTAATTCTATATTCCTTTATGTAGTTAAGAAAACTTTCTATTTAAAAAACTGTGCTGTGAGACCACTCTGTGCTAGGTACCCTTATACATATTATGTCATGTAATCATAAACCAGAAGGTATTTAACAATTCCCCTACCCCACCCACCTTTGTTGAGACAGGGTCTTACTCTGTTGCGCAGGCAGACTGGAGTGGTATGATCATAGCTCACTGCAGCCTCGAACTCTTGGGTTCAGGCAGTCATCTTTCCTCAGCCTCCTGAGTAACTCAGACTACAGACACGTGCCACCACACTCAGATAACTATTCCCATTTTTTGCTGTTGAGGAAACAAAATCAGAAATTAAATGACTTGGCCAAGGTCACACAGCAGGTGAATAAGTGGTAGAGCCAATATTCAATCATGTCTTTTTCTCTAAATCACACAGCCCCATGGATATGCAATCTCTAGGCTTCAGCTTAGTTAAAGACAGTAAATATTTATCAACTCGGCTATGTACAAGGCTCTGTACTAGGATTTATGGGAAATAAAAATGTCTAGTGTGCCACAGTCCATAAGAGAAACAGGCAAATGCAGCTATGCAATGATATAGACATACATAATTGTAATTACTTATGATCTAAGGCTAATAGTGATACATGCTGAAATTGATGTACAAATAAAAGCAAATGAGAAGACCAGGCACGGTGGCTCACGCCTGTAATCCCTGCACTTTGGGAGGCAGAGGCGGGCAGATCACATGAAGTCAGGAGTTTGAGAGCAGCCTGGCCAACAAAGTGAAACCCTGTCTCTACTAAATATAAAAAAATGTCAAGCGAGGTGGCTCACACCTGTAATCCCAGCACTTTGGGAGGCCAAGGTGGGTGGATTACCTAAGGTCAGAAGTTCAGGACCAGCCGAGCCAACGTGGTGAAACCTCGTCTTTACTAAAAAACACAAAACTTAGCCAGGCATGGTGGTGGGCACCTGTAGTCCCAGCTACTCGGGAGGCTGAGACGGGAGAATTGCTTGAGCCTGAGAGGCGGAGGTTGTAGTGAGTGGAGATCGCGCCATTGCACTCCAGCCTGGGCAACAAGAACGAAACTCCGTCTCCAAAAAAAATACAAAACTACAAAAATTAGCCAGGCATGGTGGTGCACGCTTGTAATCCCAGCTACTTGGGAGACTATGGCAGGATGATCACTTGAAACCACGAGGTGGAGGTTGCAGTGAGCCAAGATCACACCACTGCCTCTAGCCTAGGCAACAGCGAGACTCTGTCTCAAAGAAAATGTTTTCTCTTTTTTTAGTTGGTTATAAAAGGGCTCTGAAACTGAATTCCATGAGCTTTTGCTTAGATGGTTTTAAATTTGGGGTCACATTATCCTTTCTTTGAAGAATTTCTTTTAGATACTAGTTAACAGTTTTCTAGTAAGACAGTGGAGAATTTTTTTCTTTTTTTCTTTCTTTCTTTCTTTTTTTTTTTTTTTTTTTTGAGTCAGTGTCTCACTCTGTCCCCCAGGCTGGAGTACAGGGCACAATGTTGGCTCACTGCAGCCTCTGCCTCCCAGGCTCAAGCAATTCTCGTGCCTCCCAAGTAGCTGGGACTACAGGCATGTGCCACTACGCCCTGCTAATTTTGTGTTTTTAGTAGAGAGGGGTTTCGCCATGTTGGCCAGGCTGGTCTAGAACTCCTGACCTCATGTGCTCTGCCCGCCTCGGCCCCCCAAAGTGCTGGGATTACAGGTGTGAGTCACCAAACCCAGTTACAATGGAGAATTCCGATGCCAGACTGATTTGTTCTTGATTTTTTAAAAGTCAGTATTTATAGAAGTTTTCATTTATATTTAAATTTTAGTATTTTCATTAGGATAAGTCTCTGAGCTGATCAATCAGTATTATCCTAACAAAAAAAAAATTTTTTTTTGAGGCAGACTCTCCCTCTGTCGCCTCTGAGCTGATTGATCAGTATTACCCTAACAAACAATTTTATTAAATTACATTTTTTTTTTTGAGACAGAGTCTTGCTCTGTTGCCCAGGCTGGAGTGCAGTGGCATGATCTTGGCTCACTGCAACCTCCACCTCCCGGATTCAAGTGATTCTCCTGCCTCAGCCTCTGGAGTAGCTGGGATTACAGGCGCCCGCCACCAGGCCTGGGCTAATTTTGTATTTTTAGTAGAGATGGGGTTTCACCATGTTGGCCAGGCTGGTCTGAAATTCCTGACCTCAGATAATCCTCCCACTTCGGCTTCCCAAAGTGCTGGGATTACAGGCAAGAGCCACCTCACCAGGCCTAAATTACATTTTTTAATCTTTTCTCCCAATTTTTTATTATAAAAAGTTTCATACCTTGAAAAAAGTTAAAAGAACAGTACAACGAATACTCTTCACTTATGTGTGTCAGTTAACATTTTGTCACATTTGCTGTATGTCTGTCTTTATATATACATATAGGTATCTGTTATGTATATATGTATTTATATTATTCTATCAGTCAAGATTTTCCAAAAAAACAGAGCCAAGAGACTGTATCTATATCAATATCTATCATCTATCTGTATCTTTATATAGAAATAATTCTCTCTCTCAATCTGCATATATGTTTTAAGGAATTGGCTCATGCAATGTGGGGGCTGGCAAGTCTGAAATCTGGAGGGTAGGGTGGCAAGCTGGCAACTCAGGAAGCAGTTGATGCTGCAATCTTAAGGGAGATTATTCTCCAGGAAAAACTGTTTTTGCTCTTAAAGCCTTCAACTGATTGACTGAGGCCTCACACAGATTACTGAGGGTAAATTTTATGAAGGTCAACAGATTATACATGTTAACTAGGTTTGCAAAATACCTTCACAGCATCACCTAAATTAGTGTTTGATTATAAGTTAGGTACTATAGCCTAGAAGAATTGATACTTGAAATTAACTATCAGGCCAGGTGCCATGGCTCACACTGGTAATCCCAGCACCTTGGAAAGCCGAAGCAGACGGATCGCTAGAGCCCAGGAGTTTGAGACCAGCCTTGGCAACATGGTGAAACCCTGTCTCTACTAAAAATACAAAAATTAACTCAGCATGGTGGCATGTGCCTGTAGTCCCAGTTACTTGGGAGGCTAAGGTTGGAGGATCACTGAAGCCTGGGAGGTCGACGCTGCAGTGAGCAGTGATCGAGACACCACACTCTAACCTAGGCAACAGAGTTAGGCCTTGTCTCAAAAAAAAAAAGCAAGAAATTAACCATCAAAATTATCTATAGAGGCCAGGCGCGGTGGCTCACGCCTGTAATCCCAGCACTTTGGGAGGCCGAGGTGGGCAGATCACCTGAGGTCAAGAGTTCGAGACCAACCTGGCCAACATGGTGAAACCTCGTCTCTACTAAAAATACAAAAATTAGCCGGGCGTGGTGGCGCCTGTAATCCCAGCAACTTGAGAGGCTGAGGCAGGAGAATCGCTTGAACCCAGGAGGCGGAGGTTACAGTGAGCCGAGATCAAGCCATTGCATTCCCTCCTGGGTGACAAGAGTGAGACTCCTCTCAAAAAAAAAAAATTATATATTTCTCTATATATTTCTCCATCCCTCATTGTATATAATATAAATACATATATTTGTGCATGTGTTCACGAAATTTTTTTTTTTTTTCTGAGACGGAGTCTCATTCTGTCACCCAGGCTACAGTGCAGTGGTGCGATCTCGGCTCACTGCAACCTCCGCCTCCTGGGTTCAAGTGATTCTTCTACGTCAGCCTCCTGAGTAGCTGGGATTACAGGCTTCCACCACCACGCCTGGCTAATTTTTGTATTTTTAGTCGAGATGGGGTTTCGCCATGTTGGCCAGGCTAGTCTCCAACCACTGACCTCAGGTGATCCACCCGCCTCAGCCTCCGAAAGTGCTAGGATTACAGGCCTGAGGCACTATGCCCAGCCACAAAATTTGTATTTTTAATGGATCATTTGTCAGGAAATTGCAGAATACTCACACTTCATCCATAAATATGTCAACCTGTTTCTACTAGGGACTGGGACTTTCTTTATAACTACTGTACTGTTGGTACAATAAGGTAATTTAACTTTCACACAACAGCATTACTCTTTCCCCAATTATCCCAATAATTTTTTTAAACTGGGATTTACTGAAGATTAATTATTGTCTTTAGTGGTTGTCTCTTAAATCTTTTAATTATAGAGCAATCCTCCATCTTTGTTTTTTCATCATACCGAATTTTTTCTTCTTTTCTTTTCTTTTTCTTTTTTTTTTTTTTTGAGACAGAGTCTCACTCTGCCTCACAGGCTGGAGTGCAATGACGCCATCTTGGCTCACTGCAACCTCTGCCTCCCAGATTCAAGCGATCCTCCTTCCTCAGCCTCCTGAATAGTTGGGACTACAGACCTGCACCATCACACCTAGCTAATTTTTGTATTTTTACTAGAGACGGGATTTCACCATGTTCACCTGACTGGCCTCGAACTCCTTACCTCAAGTGATCTGCCCGCCTCAGCCTCCCAAAGTGCTG
The DNA here is from genome assembly GCF_001698545.2 of Rhinopithecus bieti. Taxonomy (NCBI): domain Eukaryota; kingdom Metazoa; phylum Chordata; class Mammalia; order Primates; family Cercopithecidae; genus Rhinopithecus; species Rhinopithecus bieti. The sequence continues at coordinate 3,195,038 of NW_016814631.1, read as the reverse complement.
AGATTACAGGCGTGAGCCACCGCTCCTGGCCTTTCTTTCTTTCTTTCTTTCTTTTTTTTTTTTTTGTTTAGACAGAGTCTTGCTGTCGCCCAGGCTGGAGTGGAGTGGCAAAATCATGATGGCATACAGCAACCTCCAACTGCTGAGTTTAGGCAATACTCCTGCCTTGGCCTCCCAAAGTGCCTGGCCTCATACTGACAGTTTTGAAGAGCCCAGACCAATTGTGTTACAGAATCTCTCACAATCTGGGTTTGACTGATATTTTCTTCATGGTTGATTCAGGTTAAAACCTAGTCAAAGAATACTAAATAAGCAATACTGTATACTATCCCATCAAGAGGCACATAATATCAGTCCTATCATTAGTAATGCTAAGTTTGGTCACTTGGGTCACGTTCTATTTGCCAGATCTCTCTATTAATAAAGATATGTTTCTGGGTTTGAAATGTATAAGTGATCAGTGAGCTGATACTTTGATACTTTGTGACTATTTTGTTCTTCAACAACATTTTATCTAATGGTATTAATGTCCACTGGTGATCTTGGTACTACATCAGAGTTTGCACAATGGTGATTTTCTAATTCTATAATTGTTTCTTCATTTATTAGCTAACATTCTTCTGTAAAAAAGAACTTTCCCCTCTCCTCTTTCTTTTGGATTTTTGCTATGATTTACAATTTTTTTATAAATCAGTGTTTTATAATCCATTACCATTTTTTTCTTTTCTTTTTTCTTTTTTTTTTTTTTGAGACAGAGTCTCGCCCTATCACCCAGGGTGGAGTGCAATGGCGCAATCTCAGCTCACTGCAGCTCCCGCCTCCCGGGTTCAAGCCATTCTCCTGCCTCAGCCTCCCAAGTAGCTGGGATTACAGGCACCCGCCACCAGGCTTGGCTAATTTTTTTGTATCTTTAGTAGAGACAGGGTTTCACCATGTTGACCAGGCTGATCTCAAACTCCTGACCTGGTGATCCGCCCGCCTCGGCCTCCCAAAATGCTGGGATTACAGGCGTGAGCCACTGCGCCCAGCAATCCATTACCATTATTATTGCTTTGAATATCCAAAGCGTCTCAATATGGCCAATGGGAATCCCTTGAAGAGGGATCATGGGTCCTTTTTACATGTCCTCGTCATTTTGTGAGCAATTTCTTACTTTCTGGCACAGAAACTATCAGGTAGTTTCTCCTGAGGATAGGCCCTGTTAAAAAAGAACAGAATTGACTGGGCGTGGTAGCTCACGTGTGTAAGCCACGCAAGACTCTGTCTCCCCATCCCCACCCCAAAAAAGAAAAAAATAATGGCTATTTGTTCAAGCTTACTTTTGTGTCTTTCAGGAATGTTTTAACATTTTCCTCATACAGGTTTTCACATTTCTCATTAAGAATATATTTAAGTACTTTTTCTTGTTTGTTGCTGTATACATGCATCTTTCTCTTTCATTATATCATTTGACTAGTTTTATTCAATATTTTATATGCAGTTAATGCACATAACACAAAATTTACCATCTTAGCCATTTTTAATTGTATAGTTCTGTGGTATTAAGTACATTCATATTGTACAACCATCACCACCCTGTATCTCCAGAACTCTTTAAATCTTGCAAAACTGAAACAATATTCCCATTAAAAAATAACTCTCTATTTCCCACTCCTCCTGGCCCCTGAAAACCATCATTCTACTTTTTCTCTTAATTCATGATTTTTACCATTCTAAGTACTTTATTTAAATATAGTCACAGTAAGTCGTCTGTCACTTAATGACAAGGATACACTCTGAGATATGTATAGTTAGGCAATTTGTTGTGTGAATATCATAGAGTGTACTTACACAAACCTAGATGGTCTCGCCTACTATATATATATACCTAGGTTATATTGTACAGCCTATTGCTCCCAGGCTACAAACCTATATAGCATGTTACTGTACTGAATACTGTAGGCAATTATAATACAATACTAGGTGTCTGTGTATCTGAATCTATCTAACCATAGAAAAGGTGCAGTGCAAATGTGCTATAAAAGATTTTTTAAAAAATTGGTTGGGCACGGTGGCTCACGCCTGTAATCCTAGAACTTTGGGAGGCCAAGGCAGGTGGATCACCTGAGGTTGGGAGTTCGAGACCAGCCTGACCAACATGGAGAAACCCCGTCTCTACTAAAAATACAAAATTAGCCAGGCATGGTGACGCATTCCAGTAATCCCAGCTACTCGGGAGGCTGAGTCAGGAGAATCACTTGAACCCGGGAGGCAGAGGTTTCAGTGAGCCAAGACTACGCCATTGCACTCCAGTCTGAGTGACAAGAGTGAAACTCTGTCTCAAAACAAACAAACAAAAACCAGGACTTGGTGTGGTGTCTCACACCTGTCATCTCAGCACTTTGAGGGGCCAAGGTGGGAGGATTGCTTCAGCCCAGGTGTTTGAGAGCAGCCTGGGCAACAGAGCGAATCTGTACAAACAAACAAACAAAAAATTTACAAGAAAAAAATAAAATGAAATGAAAGACTGCAGCTTACAAAAAAAAAAAAAAAGGATGGCCTGGCACAGTAGCTCATGCCTGTAATCCCAGCACTTTAGGAGGCTGAGGTGGGCGAAACACTTGAGTTTGAGACCAGCCTGGCCAACACAGAGAAACCCCATTTCTACTAAAAATACAAAAATTAGCCAGGCATGGTGGTCCACGCCTCCCAGCTATTGGGAAGCTGAGGCACGAGAATCACTTGAACACAGGAGGAGAAGGTTGCAGTGAGCCAAGATTGTGCCACTGCACTGCAGCCTGGGCGACAGACCGAGACTCTGGCTCAAAGAAAAAGAAGAAGGAATCAGCAATTCTTGGAATCAGTGTGTAGTACTCACTTGAGCTCTTTGAGCTCTCTGCTTCCATAGCTCACCTTTTCTGCCCTGGTGAATCTTCTCCCAGGCCAAACCTTCCTTTTTTAGTAAAAGCACTTTGACTTCATTCTGGATTTGTTTCGGATATAATGCAGCCTTAATATTTCTCCTGGTATGATTAAAGACTTTTTGTGTTTTCTGGCAAATCCATTCTGGTATAAAGACAAAAGTTGGTGGGGCACTGTGGCTCACGCCTGTAATCCCAGTACTTTGGGAGGCGAGGCAGGTGGATCACTTGAGGTCAGGAGTTCGAGACCAGCCTGGCCAACATGGTGAAACCCCATTTCTACTGAAAACACAAAAATTAGCCAGGTGTGATGGTGCATGCCTCTAATCCCAGCTACACAGGAGGCCGATGCAGGAGAATCGCTTAAACCCAGGAGGCAGAGATTGCAGTAAGCCGAGATGCACCATTGTACTTTAGCCTGGGTGACAGAGTTAGACTCTCTATCAAAAACAAACAAACAAACAAACAAAAACAGACAAAAGTTCTTATCCGAATACTCTGTTTACAGAATTTACATTCTGTCTCTGACATATGTCATTTCTGGTAAATTTATTTTTGTTTCTACCTGCACATCTGATTTAATATTTTGATCTGCATGCCTGGGTTAAAATTTTTGTGAGGACTCTGATTTTGATTTCATTTTGGTATATGTGTGCCTCTAAATCATTTGGCTCTTTTTCCTTCCTTGTTTCTAATAATCTCCCAAGAGTAAAAACAAACATTCTCAATGGTGGGTGCAGTATGGCTAATTAAAAACAACTAGGATGATTGCCACCATCTAAAACATTGGTCCAAACTTCTGACATTCTCTAAAAGGATTTATAGGATTTTCTTTGCTCTTGCGAACTTTAAGAAATAGGATGGGATTTTCAAACATTAAGGCATGCTAGGTTTTCTGAGACTCCAGCTTGCTATATTACAGCTCATTCTCATGCACATTTTAAAACTGATGGGTAGGCCCGGCACAGTAAGCCCAGCACTTTAGGAGGCCGAGGCGGGTGGATCACAAGGTCAGGAGTTCGAGACCAGCCTGACCAACATGGTGAAGCCCCCGTCTCTACTTTAAAAAAAAAAAAAAAAATACAGAAATTAGCCAGGCATGGTGGCATGCGCCTATAATCCCAGCTACTGAGGAGGCTGAGGCAAGAGAATCACTTGAACCCAGGAGGCGGAGGTTGCAGCGTGCCGAGATGGCACCATTGCACTCCAGCCTGGGCGACAGAGCAAGACTCTGTCTCAAAAACAAAACAAAACAAAACAAAACAAAAAACCAAAACTGATGGGTAAATTACATCAGTGAAAATTCAGAGCTCATATGATCATTATATGAAAGCTCTAAAGAAAGCTCTGCAACTATAGAGTTAACATGTCAGGCCTTTGAAGTTCTCTCTTTATTTCTTTATTTTTTTTCTGCCTACTTTGAAGGAGCTGACTCTCCCTCAGGTATTGAGGTGAAACTCACTGCTTATGGCATTCTAGCCAAGATTTTTTTTTTTTTTTTTTTGATGGCGTATTGCTCAATCTCCCGGGCTGGAGTGCAGTGGCACAATCTCGGCTCAGTGCAACCTCTGCCTCCCGGATTCAAGTGATTCTCCTGCCTCAGCCTCCCACGTAGCTGGAATTACAGGCATGCACCACCATGCCTGGCTAATTTTTGTATGTTTAGTAGAGACAGGGTTTCACCATGTTGCCCAGGCTGATATTGTACTCCTGACCTCGAGAGACCCGCCTGCCTTGGCCTCCCAAAGTGCTGAGATTACAGGAGTGAGCCATTGTGCCCCGCCACTTTTTTAAAATTTTTGTTTTGGGGGAGACGTAGTCTCACTCTGTCACTCAGGCTGGAGTGCAGTGGCATGATCATGCCTCACTACAGCCTTGACCTCCTAGGCTTCAGCAATCCTCTCCTCTCACTTCAGCCTCTCAAGTAGCCAGGCCTACAGGTATGTGCTACCACACCCAGCTAATTTCTGTTTTTTGGTTTTTGTTTGGTTTGGTGGAGTGGCATCTCCCCCATGTTGCCCAGGCTGGTCTTGAACTCCAAGGCTCAAGCAAGCCATTCACCTTGGCTTCCCAAAGTGTTGGAATTACAGACATGAGCCACCATGCCTGGCTTAAAAGCCTTAAAGGGCTTCTAAATTAATGACTTTATAAATTACAACAACTCCATGACAACCAATAACCAGAAGACCGTCTGAAAATGTAAAAGTAGGTTTGCCTAACAATTGCTTAGGGTAACAGTTAATTGAAGGATTTCTATCCTAAAAAAAAAAAAAAAAAAAAGAGATAGATAAATGTTTATAAAAGTTAGGATCTTAGATTAAACAGGTTGAAATCTTGAGTTCAGAGTAGTAATAATAAATCTCTGCCCAGCATAAACATTGTTTTGTCTGCCACATAGAGGCTAAAACAAGCAAAAGCCAATGGAAAAAAACTGCTAAAATGTTTCCCTGTCTGCATTGACTAGTCAAGCAAGCCAGACCAGTAAACAAAAGACAGATTTGTACAAATTCAAGGCCGCTGGAGATTCTGTTTTTCTTACACAATTCAGCCAGTTTCAACTAAAATGTAAACATTTAAATATTTAAGCCTAAACTCATTTGAAACTGTAAAAGAGTAAAAGTGTTTGTTTTAATTGAAACTTCTATGGGAACTGTTTTGCCCAAAATTTTGGTTCACAGCTCTCATTAGATTACCTTTCAGGTCAAATAAAAACTTTGCCATGTGAATAAGTCCCATTTTGTCAAAAGGTAATTTGGATCCAACTGTCTTTTTTAAAGTCATGTGTTTGTTTTACTATCTTATGACTAAAATTCTAAAATGAAAGCTGTAAGAGCCGTGTGTGTGTATATGTGTTTAGGTTATGTTTATGTACATGCATATGTATTATGTTATATATTGTGTTTACATGGTAAAATATGGCATTATCAACCAAAGTTCCCTTAAGAAATTCTATTCAGATTGGCCTAGATAAATGATCATTCATGTAACATGTATAATAATTAACTCAATGCCTTTTAGTAATGTGACTTAAGTAAATTTTGACAAAGAAGCTGATTTTAAATTTGGTAGTAAAATAAAATAAAATGTCTTCAGAATTTTCAGTATACATTTTTGCCTGGATTTACTAGTCAGACAGTCTTATATTTGTGCCCACTAGATGTTTTAAGTGTAAGGGTTTGTCACAAAGGTTATCAAACTATAAATTCAACCTAAAAACAGAATAGTCTTGTTCAATATTGTTGGTATAATGAAAACCGTATCAGGCCAGGCATAGTGGCTCACGCCTGTAATCCCAGCACTTTGGGAGGCCGAGGCGGGTGGATCACCTGAGGTTGGGAGTTCGAGACCAGCCTGACCAACATGGAGAAACCCCGTCTCTACTAAAAATACAAAATTAGCCAGCCATGGTGACGCATTCCAGTAATCCCAGCTACTCAGGAGGCTGAGGCAGGAGAATCACTTGAACCCAGGAGGCAAATGTTGCAGTGAGGCGAGATCATGCCATTGCACACCAGCATGGGCAATAAGCACAAAACTCCATCTCAAAAAAAAAAAAGAAAGAAAAGAACTGTATCTTCTGAGTTGTAGGCAAAATACCTATATATTTAAATTTAAGGTTCTTAGGTGAACACCTGATAGTCACATTCTATATAAAATGGTTAACAGGGAAACAACTTGAAATGATGACTAGTTTTATCTAATATATCAGTTTTCATAACTAATCTAGGTATAATTGTTACAACAATTACAAATAGATTAATTAGGTAAATGTAAATGTTAATAAATAAAATTTCCATGTAACTTGAAATCTTAATGTTATGTTAAATTAAGTAATAGGTACTCATAAATATCCAGATCATTTCCAAGTTTGGGAGCTCAAGCAGTCCTCCTACTTACCCTCCTGAGTAGCTGGGACTAAGGAATGTGCCACCATGCCTGGCTAATTTTTTAATTTTTTGTAAAGATGGGGTCTCACTTTGTAATCCAGCCTGGTCTTAAACTCCTGGCTTTAAGCAATCCTCCCACCTTGTCCTCCCACAGTGCTGGGTTTATAGGAATGAGCCATTATGCCCAGTTGGGAAACGTGTTTCTAAAAATTATGAAATGGGGCCAGGCATAATCCCAGCATTTTGGGAGGCTGAGGTGGGCAGATCACCTGAGGTCAGGAGTTCAAGATCAGCCTGGCCAACACAGTGACACCCTGTCTCTACTAAAAATACAAAAATTAGCCAGGCATGGTGGCGCATGCCTGTAATCCCAGCTATTTGGGAGGTTGAGGCAGGAGAATCGTTTGAACCTGGGAGGCAGAGGCTGCAGTGAGCCAAGCTCACGCCACTGCACTTCAGCCTGGGTGGCAAGAGTAAAACTCTGTCTCAAAAAAATAAAGAAATAAATAAAAATAAAAATTATGAAATGGTTCTCATCTGTGAAATGCTGATATGTGACAATTCAAAATCTCTTGCTAGAAAAAAAAAAAAAAAAACATAGCTGGTGTGGTGGCAGGCACCTGTAATCTCAGCTACTCAGGAGGCTGAAGTAGGACAATTGCTTGAACCCAGGAGGCAGAAGTTGCAGTGAGCTGAGATCATGCCACTGCACTCTAGCCTGGGTGACAGAGTGAGACTCCGTCTCAAAAAAAAAGAAATTATTGCTAGAAACTGAGGTTACTAAGAATTAAAAATTCATATATGTATATATATGTTTGTGTGTGTCTGTGTGTATTATATATACAGAATTATATATATTTTATTTCACTAACCTATCAACAGCCATGTTTACTCAGTCCAAACTACTAGATAAACCCCAGGAACGTCTGCGCCTAGAGAGTGCAATGATCCACATTTATCTTTATGGATCTGGACAAAGCAGTATGGAGAGTTGAGCAGAGGTTAGGAATGGAGCATGAGCCATCAGATAGTTCTGAGAACTCGGAAACACCTCATGGGATCTCATATATATTTGGGCATTTACTACATGACTATTCCTATGCTAAACACACACACACACCGACTATATATATACATTTATATACACATACACACATTATATATACATATAGTATATCATATGTATTTATAGTGCATAAAGCATATACACACTCTATATTATATATAAATATATTTTAAATATATATATAAAATTCTGTATATAAAGTGTACCAACAAAATTATATATTTTTTTGAGTCAGAGTCTCTTTCTGTCACCAAGGCTGGAGTCCAGTGGCACGATCTTGGCTCACTGCAGCCTCCACCACTCAGGTTCAAATGATTCTCCTCGCTCAGCTTCCTGAATAGCTGGGACTACAGGCGCCTGCCACCGTGCCTGGCTAATTTTGTATTTTTAGTAGACATAGCGTTTCATCACATTGGCCAGGCTGGTCTTGAACTCCTGACCTCTAGCGATCCACCTGGCTCAGCCTCCTAAAGTGTTGGGATTACAGACGTGAGCCACTGCACCTGGCCAGATGTGTTTTTAATTATAAAACTTACAAGAAAGCCATTAAAAACTGTTTTGTTGTTGTTGTTGTTTTTTCTTGAGATGAAGTCTTGCTTTGTCGCCCAGACTAGAGTAGAGTTGTATGATCACAGCTCACTGCAACTTCTGCCTCCCAGGTCCAGGCGCTTCTCCTGCCTCAGCCTCCCAAGTAGCTGGGATTACAGGCACCTGCCACCATGCCCAGCTAATTTTTGTATTTTTTTGTGCAGACAGGGTTTTGCTCTGTTGGCCAGGCTGGTCTCGAACTCCTGACCTTAAATGATCCACCCGCCTTGGCCTCCTAAAGTGCTGAGATTACAGGCATGAGCCACCAGACCCAGCCAAAACTGTGTTCTTTATTGAGAAAACTAATTCTCTTTTCAAATCAGAGTTTATTTAAAAGTTGTTTCAAACTATGGGCTTAGGAAAGGAATAGAAACAAGATAGAAAGAAACCAGTTAAGTAGGAGGGAAATGTAAAGAAAGTTATAGGTAGGAAAAGTATTTTGGGCAAGGAAGTTCAAAAGAAGAGGATAATTTTGTATGAGAGAGAATCTTACGTGGTCAGTTTTTGTCCTAAAGTAAAATGACTAGTTATTTAGAAAAGATGAAGTATTGGGGCAGGGTGCGGTGACTCACGCCTGTAATCCCAGCACTTTAGGAGGCCGAGGCGGGTGGATCACCAGGCCAGGAGGTCCAGACCATCCTGGCTAAGAGGGTGAAACCCCGTCTCTACTGAAAACACAAAAAAATTAGCTGGGCGTGGTAGCAGGCGCCTGTAGTCCCAGTTTCTCGGGAGACTGAGGCAGGAGAATGGCGTGAACCCGGGAGGTGGAGCTTGCAGTGAGCCGAGATCATGCCACTGCACTCCAGCCTGGGCAACAGAGCGAGACTCTGACAAAAAAAAAAAAAAAAAAAAAAAGGAAGTATTGGAAAACGCAGAAATTCTAAGCATGTCATTTAAGGTCTGTGCAGATTGTAAAAGATCACAAATAATGGATTTATGAAAGACATTTTGTGTATAATCAAGTTCACTACAGTAAGAAGGGAATTATTTGTGTCTTTTAAAGATTGAACTTTAATATTAAAAATACACTGGGCCAGGCGTGGTGGCTCACGCCTGTAATCCCAGCACTTTGGGAGGGCGAGGCAGGTAGATCATCTGAGGTTGGGAGTTTGAGACCAGCCTGACCTACGTGGAGAAACCCCATCACTGCTAAAAATACAAAATTAGGGGCTGGGCGCCGTGGCTCACGCCTGTAATCCCAGCACTGTGGGAGGCCGAGGCCAGCGGATCATGAGGTCAGGAGATTCAGACCATCCTGGCTAACATGGTGAAACCCTGTCTCTACTAAAAAAAAAAAAAAAGAAAAAATACAAAAAATTAGCCAGGCGTGGTGGCGGGCGCCTATAGTGCCAGCTACTCAGGAGGCTGAGGCAGGAGAATGGGGTGAGCCTGGGAGGCGGAGCTTGCAGTGAGCCGAGATCGCACCACTGCACTGCAGCGTTGGCAACAGAGCAAGATTCCATCTAAAAAATAAATAAATACATAAATAAAAATACAAAATTAGCCAGATGTGGTGGCGCATGCCTGTAATCCCAGCTACTCGGGAGGCTGAGGCAGGAGAATCGCTTGAACCTGGGAGGCAGAGGTTGCCCTGAGCAGAGATCATCGCCCCGTTGCACTCCAGCCTGGGCAACAAGGGCGAAACTCCATCTAAAAAAAAAAAAAAAAAAAAAATACACTGATACAACTGAAAATATGGTCTTCTACGTTAGAACAATAAGCTTTTCTTGAAATACTGATCTACTGTTAGTAAAATTTGCAAGAGTCTTTGATTTTTAATTCTCCGCACATTTTTTTTCTGTTCTGCATTTACATTTAATTTTCTTAATTCAAGGTTTAAAGTGCTGTCTTTTTCATTTAAAATGATAATTTCCACTTCAGGAGGCAGAGGCGGGTGGATCATGAGGTCAGGAGTTCGAGAACAGCCTGGCCAATGTGGTGAAACCCTGTCTCTACTAAAAATACAAAAATTAGCCGGGCGTGGTGGCGGGTGCCTGTAGTCCCAGCTACTCTGGAGGCTGAGGCAGGAGAAGGGCGTGAACCCAGGAGGCGGAGCTTGCAGTGAGCCGAGATCGCACCACTGCACTCCAGCCTGGGCGACAGGGTGAGACTCTGTCTCAAAATAATAATAATAATGAAATAATGATTTCATTTCTTGGGGTAGAGTTTTCCTCTTGGAGTTTCTCAAACTCTTATCTCGGAAGTTCAAAGTTTGTGGTATCCTGCTACATGATTTGCAGATCATGCATCATTACATCAGCTCTTCTTTCTCCCCTTCAGAAGTTACATAATTTTGCTCGACTTGGGTAATAACTCTCTTTTAACTCTTTAGTCAGCTCCTGTAACTTTTTTCTCCAGTTCTAACTCTGCTGTTATAACCTGACACTGAAATGTTCCGTCTTAAAGTCCTAGAAAAGCAATATTTTTCTTCACTGTAAGTTGGTTTGTGCACTCTTGGCTTTTTTTCTTTTTTCTTTTTTTTTGAGATGGAGTTTCCCTCTTGTCACCCAGGCTGGAGTGCAGTGGTGAGATCTGGGCTCATGCAACCTCTGCCTTCCGGTTTCAAGCGATTCTCCTGCCTTGGCCCCCCGAGTAGCTGGGATTACAGGTGCCCGCCACCACACCCAGCTCATTTTTGTATTTTTAGTAGAGATGAGGTTTCACCATGTTGGCCAGGCTGGTCTCGAACTCCTGACCTCTTGATCCACCCACGTTAGCCTGCCAAAGTGTTGGGATTACAGGCATGAGCTGCTGCGCCCAGCCCTCTTGGCTTTTTTTGATGTATCTGAATTGTTTCACGTAACCAAGAAATTTCTCATGGTTTTACTAAGAGCCATGTATTCCCCTGCTCAAGATACTAGTTCTTCTTTATATTTTTCCTTGTTTCTTTTTTTTTTTTTTTTTTTTTTTTTTTTTTTTTTTTTTTTTTTTTTTGAGATGGAATCTCACCCTGTCACCCAGGCTGGAGTGTAATGGCGAGACCTCGACTCACTGCAACCTCTGCCTCCTAGGTTTAAACAATTCTCCTGCCTCAGCCTCCTGAGTAGCTGGGATTACAGGTGCCCGCCACCATGCCCAGCTAATTTTTGTATTTTTAGTAAAGATGGGGTTTCGCCATGTTGGTCAGGCTGGTCTCGAACTCCTGACCTCAAGTGATCCACCTTCCTCAGTCTCCCAAAATGCTGGGATTACAGGCGTGAGCAACCATGCCTGGCCACATTTTTGTATAATGTGGTGTATACATATAAACTTGGACACATATGTTTCCTGTGTTTGACTGAATTCAAGTATCTTCTCGTCAGGTATGACTTTCAGGTTATTGCAAACTCAGATAAATGAGCTTCCAATAAGGAGAAGCCTTAAAAAACAAAGATTTTACATTTTGTCAAGATAATTTCCTGTTATCTTTATTAGATTTTTTTGAGCTTTGAAAGGGTTAAGAATTTTACATCCACGTTATTTTCTATATTGCTTTTTAAGTCTTTTATATCACTCTGGTTAAATGAATATTATTTCACAATGGCCTGTGGTCATGTTTTCATCAAGTGTTTTGAACCTTTTGAATCCTTGGCAGACTTCTCCAAGATCAAAATTCTAAATTTTCTTTTTGTTCTAGAGTTAACTTTGGCACTTTCCAGTTGAACCCCTATGAGCTCCTAGGAGTTTTAAATGGCAGTCCCGCTGTGCCTCCTCCCTGCCCTTGCTCCCTCCCAACCCGCGGCTGCCCCAGCTGCCTGCACCCTCGGCAGCACCATGAAAGATCAGGCCTTTGCGACACTGACCACAAATGATGCCTACACCAAAGGTGTCCTGGCCCTGGGCTCATCTCTGAAATAGCACAGGACCACCAAGAGTCTGGTCGTACTTGCCACCCCGCAAGTCTCAGACTCCATGAGAAAAGTTTTAGAGACCGTCTTTGCTGAAGTCATCATGGTAGATGTCTTAGACGGCACGATTATGCTCATCTAACCTTAAAGAAGAGGCCAGAGTTGGCTATCATGCTGACAAAGCTCCACTGCTGGTTGCTTACACAGTATTCAAAATGTATATCTATGGATGCAGATACTTTGGTCCTAGGAAATATTGATGATCTTTTTGAGAGAGAATTGTCAGCAGGACCAGACCCAAGGTGGCCTGACTGCTTCAATTCCAAAGTCTTCATTTATCAGCCTTCAGTTTAAATATATAATCTGCAGTTTCATCTTGCTTCTGAGCAAGGTAGTTTTGATGGTGGGGACCAAGGCTTACTGAACACAGTTTTTTTGTTTTTTCTTTTCTTTTTTTTTTTTTTTTTGAGACTGAGTCTCACTCTGTCGCCCAGGCTGGAGTGCAATGGCGCAATCTCGGCCTACCGCAACCTCCACCTCCCAGGTTCAACTGATTCTCCTACCTCAGCCTCCCAAGTAGCTAGGATTACAGGCACCTGCCATCATGCCCGGCTAATTTTTGAATTTTCTTTTCTTTTCTTTTTTTTTGAGACGGAGTCTCACTCTGTTGCCCAGGCTGGAGTACAGTGGCGCGATCTTGGCTTACTGCAACCTCCACCCCCTGGGTTCAAGCAATTCTCCTGCCTCAGCCTCCCAAGTAGCTGGGATTACAGGTGCCTGCCACTGCTCCTGGCTAATTTTTGTATTTTTAGTAGAGACGGGGTTTCACCATCTTGGCCAGGCTGGTCTTGAACTCATGACCTCACAATCCACCCACGTCGGCCTCTCAAAGCACTGGTGTGTCCGGAGTTGGTTTCTGCCGGTGGGTTCGTGGTCTCACTAACTTTAAGAATGAAGCCGCAGACCTTCGCAGTGAGTGTTACAGCTCTTAAAGATGGCATGAACCCAAAGAGTGAGGGGTAGCAAGGTTTATTGTGAAGAGCAAAAGAATAAACCTTCCACGGCATGGAAGGGGACCCGGGTTGCCACTGCTGGCTGGGGTGGCCAGTTTTATTCTCTTATTATCCCCTCCCATGTTCCATTTCTGTCCTATCAGAGTGCCCTTTTTTCAATCCTCCCCACGATTGACTACTTTTAGAATCCTGCTGATTGGTGCGTTTTACAGAGTGCTGATTGGTGCGTTTTACAGAGCACTGATTGGTGCATTTTACAATCCTCTTGTAAGACAGGAAAGTTCCCCAAGTCCCCACTTGACCCAGGAAGTCCAGTTGGCCTCACCTCTCAATCCCCCCTCTAAACATGACACCCTAACTGCTGTTGAGAATTAGGCAATGACCACTCTAGCTACTTCCTGCTGGATAGGGGCGAAGAAGAGACCCTGCAGTTGTAGTGTCCTCCAGAGGAGAACTCTCTAGGCCAGTCAAAGGGCCAGCAGGTCAGTCCAGGGGTCCTCAGTAGAAGTTGTGAGTTGAGTTCATTTGGGGATCCATTTGTAAGAACATCTGTAGCTTGATGGCCTCAATCCTGGAGGAAACAAATTTGACAAGGAGGTTAAAAATACAGGGCCCGAAGGCAAGTAATAGCAAGAAGGCTGTCACGGGACCTAGAAAGGGGAGAAGCCATGTTGCCCAACTCCAGAGGTTGGTATAAGATTTTGAAAGGCATTGTCTGATTTCAGAAGCCTTTTCCTGTAAACGCCGGGTGGCATCTCGTACTATCCCTGACTGGTTAGTGTAAAAACAACACTCTTCTCCTAAGAAGGTGCAATGTCCTCCTTTCTCAGCAGTGAGGAGGTCTAGGCCTTGGCGGTTTTGGAGAGTCACTGCTGCCAAAGAGTCTATTTGGGATTGTAGAGTAAGGATAGATTTTGTTATTTCTTGCAAACTGTCTGAGAAATCCTTTGAGAGTGTGTGGTAGTAGGATAATGAAGTGGATAAACTGGCTACTCTGGTTCCTGCAGCAGTGGCCATTCCTAACCCTATAAGTAGGGGAATTAGTTGTATGGCCCTGTGCTGATGGACTTGAGCCTTGAGGGGCACTAATAGGGTCTGATTTCCTGGGGCAATGTCAATGTCAGGACTTAGGAAGACTAAGGTGCGGGTGCCTGTCCAGTTGGTGGGGAGGCAGATATAGGTTGAAGTTCCACATAAGAGGAATATGCCTTGGCTGGTTGTGTATGTTAAAAAGGTGTGTGAGTTTGTTGATTTCATTTTCCCATACTCTTAGAGTACTTGCCAAGGTAGCTCCAGTGAGTGGTTGGAAAGGGGTGTTGGGAGCAAACTGACTGGCTCCCTGTGTTCTATTTTCCCATTGGAAAAAAAAAAAAAAAACTTTTGTATCTACTAGGAACCATTCAAGAGAGTGATTGAAAGAGGGGATGAGAAGACATTCACTAATGGTGGGGGCGCTGCTGCAGGGGCTCCAGGGGTGAATGGTCATGCAGGGAGTATGTTCACCATTACAAAACCTGGACTGTTTGTTAAGCAGGGAGGTGGTGATGATTTTGGGGGGACCTGAGAAGTGGACAAGCCATCTGAATGGAGCTGTTTGGGTGACTCAGAAGTTACTATGATCAGTTGGGCCTTAAAGTTGTAGGATATAATTACACTGATGGGATAGTAGGTGCCCTATTTTGTGAGGAGAATTTCAGATTCTCAATAGGGCCATGGGCAAGAGAGTAGGCCGTGGGAGATGCATTTCTTGTGTTAGTTTCCTTAAGTGCCTCTTGAGTGTTTCATTTGCCTTCTCAACCTTCCCTGAGGATCGTGGCCTCCAGATGCAGTGAAGGTGATATTGTATCCCTAGCACCCTGGAAATTCCCTGAGTTATTGTGGCTTTAAAAGCTGGACTGTCACTTTATAAGCTTTGGGGAAGCTTTAAAAGCTGTCACTTTATAAGCTTTGGGGAAGTCCAAATATAGGAATCATTTCATGAATTAGGACTTTAACCACTTCCTGGACTTTAATCACTATCCAATTTGTAAAGATATCAACACAGACCAGCAAGTATTGAATCCCCTTGACTTAGGCCTATCGATGAAGTCTAACTGCCAGTCCTCTGCCCTATTCTTTGTTCCCCCAGAGGAGCCTTACGATGTACCAAGGGATTATTCCTTTGGCACACCTCACATGCTCTGACTACTTGCTGGATGGTCCGGAGGAGATTTGGCCCTGTAAATAGGGATTTGGCCATTTGATGAGTATTCTCAATACCCATATGAAAAGTTTGGTGGAGGGTCTTAAGTATTTTCCACTGGCTGGCTTTGGGTATGATCACCTTTCCCTCTTCTGTCGTTCACCACCCAGAGGGGAGAAAACTATGCCGCCGTGAAAGTCCCCCTTCTGTTTCGGTCAGGGAATACTGCAGCTTAATCTCTTGGAGAGGGTTGTTCCATACCAAGGGTCCTTCCATAGGTATTTCTAATGGGAGGTTCCACTTGGCAGCAATTTTGGCCTCAGCGTTGGCCTGACAGTTTCCTTCTGCCTTTTCTCCTTCACCTTTTTGATAGCTTTGGCACTGTAAGACTGCCACCTCCTTGGGTTTTTGCACTACGTGCAATAACTCCATGATTTCCTTGTGGTATTTATTGGGGGTTCCCCCAGAGGTTAGGAACTCCCTTTATTTCCGTATTCCAGCATGGGCATGTAGGATTAGATAAGCATACTTGCTATCTGTATACATATTTATTCTTTTTTCCTTTCCCAGTTCTAAGGCTCGGGTAAGCACCACTTGTTCTGCTAACTGGGTGCTGGTCCCTGGGGGAAGAGGCTTACTTTCAAGTACTGTTACATCACTAACTATGGCAAAACCTGCCCTTTGTATCCCATTCTCCACAAATGAACTTCTATCAGTATATAGGTTAAGGTCAGGATTAGCTAAGGGGACTTCTAAGAGATCATGTTGGGCGGCATAAGTCTGGCCTACAATTTGTTTGCAGTCATGCTCGACTGGTTCCCCATCCTCTGGAAGAAAAGTGGCAGGTTGAGGGTTGCACACATGCGTATTTGAAGCACTGGTCCCTCAAGGAGTAGTGCCTTGTATCTAAGCAGGTGGTTGTCTGATAGCCATAAACTTTCTTTGGCACCCAGTATGCCATTTACATCATGAGTAGTCCAGATGGTGAGATCCTTTCCTTGTATTATTTTGACAGCCTCTGACACTAAGATGGCCTCCGCCACAACTATCCATAAACAGTGAGGCTAGCCTTTTGCTATTGCATCAGTTTCCTTACTTAGGTATGCCACTGGTTGTGGGGTTGTCCCACGAGTCTGAGTAAGGACTCCAAAAGCTATTCTCACTCTCTCTGTGATGTATAAAGAGAAGTTTTGTCCTGTGGGAAGGCTTAAGGCTGGAGTTTGTACAGGGCCTGATTTAAGGTTTTGAAGGCTGTTTCTGCCTCTGGTTCCCATTCTCCTAGATGAGTATTTGCCCTCTGGGTCTCCTTGATTAGAGTATAGAGTGGCCTGGCCATCTCATTGTATCCAGGGATCCACAGTTGGCAAAAGCCAGTAATTCCAAGGAACCCCTGAAACTGTTTTAATGTCTTAGGGTGAGGATAAGCCAGTATAGGCTGAATTCATTCTTTGCTGAGGGCCCTGGTTCCTCTGGCTAAGATTAGGCCTAGATATTTGACTTGTAGGGAGATCTGGGCCTTCTATTTAGACATCTTGTACCCCTGATTAGCTAGAAAGTTCAAGAGATCTAGAGTAGCCTGCTGGCATGAGGCTTCCGAACTGGTAGCCAAACGTAAATCATTCACATATGAAAGACCAGAGTGTCTGGACTTGAGAAGCGGCCTAGATCTTGGGCCAGTGCCTGATCAAACAGACGAGGGCTATCCCTAAACCCTTGAGGCAAGACCGTCCACATAAGTTGGGATGTGTGGTCTGAGGGATCCTCAAAGGCAAAGAGAAACTGGAAGTCAAAGTGCAGGGGAATGCAGAAGAAGGCATCCTTGAGGTCCAGAACAGTGAACCATTCTGCTTCCTCTGGTGTTTGAGAGAGCAGGGTATACGAGTTGGGTACAGCTGGATATAGAGGAATTACCCCCTCATCGATGAGACTAAGATCCTGCACTAGTCTCCACTGACCATTCGGTTTTTGTACTCATAAAATTGGGGTGTTGCAGGAACTGCCGCATTTTCCTACTGGACTTGAACTTTTAAAAGTCTAACAATATCGGCCGGGCGCGGTGGCTCAAGCCTGTAATCCCAGCACTTTGGGAGGCCGAGATGGGCAGATCACGAGGTCAGGAGATCGAGACCATCCTGGCTAACACTGTGAAACCCCGTCTCTACTAAAAAATACAAAAAACTAGCCGGGCGAGGTGGCGGGCGCCTGTAGTCCCAGCTACTCGGGAGGCTGAGGCAGGAGAATGGCGTAAAACCCGGGAGCTGGAGCTTGCAGTGAGCTGAGATCCGGCCACTGCACTCCAGCCCGAGCAACAGAGCGAGACTCCATCTCAAAAAAAAAA